>NC_057687.1:5003555-5158555 GCF_014466175.1 Vespula pensylvanica | reverse complement strand
TTTCTTTTGAACTTTGTATTTCTTTCTACAATTAATCATACGAATTTTGATCCTAATGAGTCATGTGGTTTCGTTATATTTTCTCGTCATAATTAAATTGCAAATAATTAGAGAAGAAAAATATTAAAATATTCGTCGAATATGAGGAGGTTAAGAAGAAGAAAAAAAAATAAATAAATAAATTTGTATACAAATTTTTCTCATATAATTCTTTCGCAGCACGTAGGAAGATTACCACAAAAAGGTACGATGAAGTATCAACGTCGGCATTAATTAAGATATGTAGGTAAAAGCGGCCTCGTGAGGCAGCAGGTTCACGCGACGATATAATGCGTGAATAGAGGTTTATTTCCTTGACCCTGGAAGCCGATGTCGCATAAAGTAGAGCACGCTCGTCTCCGAGCGTTTTATGACTCGTTCCGTAATACGTTTTTGCGGCTAGGACCCCCCGCGCAATAACATGCAAATATAAGCCAGCCGTGGGGGGTCGGCACGATGCTATCTGCGAGCCTCCAGGAGCAACTCGGCATTTTGCACAATTTTATAAATGGCCCGACGGAGAAAATTATTGTGCCATTAAATCCGCGCCTACTACCGCGAATTTATTTATCGCGTCCTGTACCCCGATCGATGTTCTCGTGGGTTTCTCTTTCTCTCTCTCTCTCTCTCTTTTTCTTTCTCTTTTTCTCTCTTTTCGCTCGATTTCGAACGGTGAAGAAAGAAAAAAAGAAAAAGAAATGGGCCCTCGATATCTCGTCGACAGCAGATTGAAACAGAAGGACGTAAAAAGGCAATCTTTACTCGACCAGCTTGACTTTAACGTGCAAACTCGCTTAAAAAGTTATTACAAAGAAGCTACAACACGACTTCTCCACGTTCTATCTTTTTTCTTTCTTCTTTTTTTCTTTACATTACTACCACCTTCCTTTCCTTTTTTTTTTTTTTTTTCTTTTCTCGCACGCATCAGAAGGGATAGCGACGGAAAATGTAATTTACACTGGCTTATTACGTTACATAGAAGAAAGAAAAAAAGGGAAAGGTATGGTGAAATGATCGATAGGCAAATAAGCGTCGATGAACAAGTAGAAAAGAAAAAGAACGAGGGAGAGAGAAGGTAATAGAGCAAGTCCACGATGGGGACGTTCGTAGACGTTAATGTTAGCGTTAATTAAGCGGGTCGCGTTAACGGTAATTAGACGACGCACGGTGAGAGACGTCGTGTCGCGGCGCCGTTTAGATTTAGACGCCTGATTTCTGAACATGAAAGCACACCGCTGCTACCGTCACTGACACGCACCCTTTTAAGTTCCGCTCGTAGCCGCTTCGTGCACGCGCGCGTGCGTGCTCGCTCGCTCGCTCGCTCGCTCGCTCTTTCCACTTGGTTCCTTCCTTGACACGATTCTACACAACGAAATATTTCGTATACACATCCTTCGTGATTTAACAAGCACCGAAATAAGAAGAAGAGGTGGAGTATCGTTTGCGAGCGGATCGTGAGAACCGCAAAGCCCGCAAACAACCTGCGGATTTTTAACCGTAAACAAAAGAGCTTGTTTGTTCTTATCCAAAAATCGTTGTATCTCCGTTGAAAGCAATATGGTTATTTGTTTTTTTTTTTTCGTCATTGATTTTTATCTCCATTTCTCTCTTTTATTTTTTTTCCCTCTTCTGAACGTCAATCCCACCCGCATGACTTTCCTCGGAATTTTATCGTCGTAAATGATATCGAATTTGCATTCTCCTCTTGTACCCGACATACAATTCCATCTCGTCCGTTCTTCCTTCTTTTTATCGTTTTTCCTTTCTTTTTTTTTTTCCTCTTTTGTAGAGCGAGACCGGGAATTGTTACAAATATGATTTATTTGCAAAAACGCGCCTGAATTCATAGGTCCTTGCTGATGTGCATGTAGATACGTATATATGTATGTTGCATTGAGAGGGTTGTTCCATTGTTCCAATTTGATAGAATGCATTTTTTTCTAGGGAAGATAGTGGCGGACGATAGGACTGTTAGGTCGTATAAACTTTTATGCGTTTGATATAAAGAGAGAGGCAATCCATGAGAGAGAGAGAGAGAGAGAAAGAGAGAGAGAGAGAGAGAGAGAGAGAGAGAGAAATATATATATATATATATATATATATATATATATAGTAGAAATTGATTTTTAGATAAAGGTTGTTACTCCGAATGAAAATTTGTGATCACTTTCCAACAGCTTCAACCTTTATATATATATTAATTATCGATCGTTGGGGAGTGGAGTTTCGTAGGAAGTAAGGATCTTACATGAATCGAGGAATGAAATCGAGGAAAAAAAAGAGATTAAAGAAGCCGCGAGGCGTTAAAGAGCGTTCGTTGGTGAACGACGGAGGCTGGTGTGTGCCATAAACGGCTGCGAAAGGATACTGGACCGACGTTGCCCACGCGGAATCCCATTAATTGCATTTTATGCGAACGCGACAGGTGGAGCGGCTCGTTAGGGGCCCACGCTTGCTTCTCTCTCTCTCTCTCTCTCTCTCTCTCTTTCTTTCTTACTCCCTTTCTCTCTCCTTCTCTCTTTCTCTGTCTTCGTCGACCCGCCGACGTCGATGCGTCTACTAGATTATGAAAATAATTGCATGGCGTATACGACCGCGTAAAGATCCTTGAAAGAGATCGATACAACGACGACAACGACGACGAAGAAGAAAAAGAAGAAAAAGGAGAAGAAGAGAGAGAGAGAGAGAGAGAGAGAGAGAGAAAGGAGAAGGTAGGCGGATTACGTGAAAAGTCACTTTACTTTACATGGCGTTGAAAAAAGATATCTTCAATTTTTTAAAAGGTTGATACTACTGCCTACTCACCGTGACAAACGGAATTGCATATATTTGATATTATTATTGAAACAATAACATTTTATGTTTTACAAGATTCAAATTCGTTTTCCATTAAATACAATTTTATATCATGATCACATGAATTTATATGAAATTGTTAGAGGAATAATATAAATCGATTAAAAGTTTCAGGGATAGTTTTTTCCAATAGCCTGTATACTAATTGTATCTATTTTTATCTGATTCTTTTTTTCGCATGGTATTAACCCTCAGTCGATTACCCTACCTTGTCCATTATTATGTCTACGAACGCGCCTTATTCTCTCTCGACAGCTCGCCGACAATTCGTTCCGCAATTTTCACTGCGGTCGAAAGGCTACGAGTACACCGAGCAATTACAATCTTTTTTTGGCCCGCTTCTCGAGCAATTAAACGAAAAGCTTCGCGAGCCGGAAGTACGAGCACGTGCGGAGCGCGTTTACGTTCTCTCTCTTTCTTTCTCTCCCTCTCTCTTTTTCTCTTTCTCCGCGAAAACCTTTCTAGAATTTCTCGACGCGAAAGGACCACCTAGAAAACGGTCCAACCTAACACAATTTTTTCTTTTTTTTTATTTTTACTTCCCTTTTTTCCTTTCCATTCTCTTGGCCTCTACCATTCCACGTTTCGCTTCAATGTTCGTTGAATAACGTGCTATTACTATTACCATTATTATTACTATTATTACTTTCAGTATGACTTTTATTTTTATTATTATCGCTATTATAAAAGCGTCGGTCCAGCGAGAGCGTCGAATCGTTAGATATGAAATGGGAAAAAAAAAGAAAAATTAGTCGGAGTGCTTTGTGTCGGAACGTGTTGTGTGGCGAAAAAGCGGTTACGTGTGGAAAAACAAGCGTGACTTTCCATGGAGAGTCAACGTTCTCGTATTGCACTGTGCAAAAGGTCGACGAAGTATCGTCGTCGTCGTCATCGTCGTCGTCGTCGTAGTCGTCGTCGTCGTCGTCGTCATCGTCGTCGTCGTCGTCGTCGTAGTCGTCGGGTTGTTGAAAGGAGGCTCTTCCGTTGGCGCCGTTGACGAGCAAGAAAAACATTCGTCAACGATAGTTTTTCGTGTGGAAATTCGATCCGTCCCGTAGTCATAACGTGCCGTGGAAAATATTCGTATAAAAAAAAAAAGAAAAAAAAAAAGAACAAATATTTTTTAAGGAAAAATAGACAAGAGTGGTTTCGTTCTAGTTTTACGTATGTACGTATTCGTTTGCAGTGACACGTTACTGGGTGTTCTCGACGTTTCATTTTATCTTTTTTATCCTCTTCCTTTTTTTATTTTCTTTTTCTTTAATACACATGCCAAGTACGCATCCTATTTCTCTCGCGAATATACATAGATATAATATGTACATACATATATATCTAAGTATGCGTATTTCAGCTTATTACATGCTTTCATTAAGCCACCGTATCATAGCGGCATTCTCGAGAGACTAAACGCAGTACGTATGTATGTACATCGTTTTTGCATTCTTCAATGAATTTTTCTCTGGACGATCTCTCCTCGAGATAAATCATCGGCGAAAAGCGCGGCTTGTAGCTTGTCAATTTACAGCAACGGCGAACACGTTCGACATCAATAAAATCTTCTCGCTCGTCGCGGACGAGTCGGAGCAAGTCGCAATCGAGGCTATTCGTTCGAAAGGCTGTGGCTCGCGATCGTCAAGAGAAAGAGAGAAAGAGAGAGAGATAGAGAGATAGAGAGAGATAGAGGGAGGGAAAGAGAAAGAGAGAGAGAGAGAGAGAGAGAGAGAAGGATAGAGATAGAGGGACGAGTGCAACGCGTAGGAGGGATCGTATATTTCCTATTACCGTATTGCAACGTTGATATTTGCGCGAACGTTCCGCCGGTACTGGCACGAACTTCTACGCAGATCGTGCGTAACATTTATCCACGTCTGACCCCGGCACGAGAGTTCACGCGAGGTGTGCCATACTCTCTCTCGCTCACTCTCATTCTACGTATACCTACAGGCTCGTGTGTCGCATATTTTAGTCTACCCGTGGAACAGTAATAACTCTGGTAATAACTCTAACTCTGTATCGCACGAAAGAAGAGAGTAAGAGAGAGAGAGAGAGAGAGAGAGAGAGAGAGAGAGAGAGAGAGGAGTTAGCGAGGGAAAGAAAAAGAGACCGAAAGAATAGAAAGAGAAAAATATTAAGAGAAAATAACAGAATAAAAGGACATGGAAAAATGAGCTACGATAATTGTACCATTGAATATTACATACTACTACCCTAGCAAAGATATTTATGTATGACAAAATAAGAGATGGATAGTCTGTTAGATATGTTCCCGGATAAACAGTGTACATTCTTGGTAGCAAGAACATAACATCGTTTAACGTATTTACCAACTTGCGATGTAATTGCTAATTAGTCGCTTTTGAAACGTTTATCATCGTCTCCCAGAGAAACTCTCCGGCCACGCTAGTTATATTCTATTTCCCTGGAACGAACGAATGAACGAACACCTATAAGCGTTTCGTCATGTCGTTCGCCTTGATACTTTTATTTTCGCGAGCGGAACACGGATTCGAATCGCGCGATTTATCGATTCGACGCTCGACCGTAATTCTCCTTTTTTTTTCTCTTTTTTCTTTTTTCGTTTTATTTTTATTTTTAAACGACGATTCGTGGGAGAAACTCGGCGATGAATTTATCGCGTCGTGATCCTCGGAGAGTAAGAGAGAGAGAGAGAGAGAGAGAGAGAGAGAGAGAGAGAGAGAGAGAGAGAGAGAGAGAGAGAGGAGAAAAGAGAGGAAGAAGTGTGGGAGCATCGTTCTAAATCGAGTCGAGCACGTTCCCATTCGCGCTGATCGCACCGTTTTATCGAACTCTTCCTTTCTCTCTCTCTCTTTATTTCTTTTTTTCTTCTTTATCTTTCTTGAAAAAGAAAGAAAAGCTGCTATCAAGATCTACGAGAAATGTGATAAAAGTCAAACTCGTGTATATTATATATAGAGAGTTATAGTCGATAAAACGATAATCTACGTTACTAAGAGTATAGAGAAATAATAGATAATATCCTTTAGGATCGATTTAAGAAAGTTTTCTATATCGTTCACCAGAGTCGACCACGTTGAGCTCGTTAAGATCTCGCACATTTGTCTTTTGACGCCAGGAAACCGAAATTGTTTCGCCGGTTCACCGACGAGAATTTCCTCCTCGTGAGATAGAACGTAATTATTTCTTTTTTTTTTCTCTTCGAGTCGAAAAGAAAAAGCAAGTAGCACGGATCGTAATTAACAGCAACGATTCTCTTTTTCGATTTCTTCCGAATTCTTTCTCCTACGATTAATTATATCTCGATTAAATATATCTTATGTTAGAATAGGATACATCGAGCAATTGCACAATCGAAATGGTTATACTCGGAAAGTTATTTCGAAAGGAATACTATTTCTAGTATTTTTATTCGTACGTTCTCTCTCTCTCTCTCTCTCTCTCTCTCTCTCTCTCTCTCAACATTCTTTTTCTTTTCATTCTTAAAAGATTTTTATCTTGATCTATAAAATAGAACGCGATCTTAATCTTAGTTTCAAAATCAACTTGACTAGCTCGTTAACGTACGAAAGATAAGTTTCTTCATAGAATATCTCTCTGTGGTAAACAATTCAGGATCAAGACTCGCTGACAAGTCATCTTCGAGGAGGTAGTTAAAGCCGAGTTCTCAACGAATATTCGTCGGCGGAGAAGCTTGAATGTAGCGCAACAATGGATTTGACGCTTTAGGGAAGCACGGGAGAGGAGAGAGTAGAGCGTATAAACGGTTAGAGAACAAACCCTCGCGTCAATCCCCGTTAACGGACGTACATACGTTAAAATCGTCCGGTTGGGCACCGGCGGTCGCTATGGCTAACTCGCGAACACTAAAAGCGGAATGCGAATTACGCCGGTGGTCCACCGCACCACCGCAAGCGGACGATTGTTATTTCACTTTTCGAGCACGTCTAAGGAACATGACATTCGTTGTGAATGGAAACGTCGAGCTACACCACGAATTAAGAGCTTGTCTTTACTCTCTCTCACTTTCTCTCTCTCTCTCGCTCTCTCTCATATATAGGTTCTCCACTGCAGAAAGATAATATAGTCCATGACGCGTTGATAAGTTAAACGACAAAGAGAATTTCACGGTTTAACGCGTTTCTATCATAATATTTTCCCTTTAGAACATTATAAATTCTTAATTATGTTTCTTATCTACTTCTTTATATAATTATCTTTTAAATCTAGATTCATTTACAAATCGTTAATTTTTCTTGTACATGAGACTAAAGGTACAAAGTTTCTCTTTGTTTGTGTGCGCGTGCCTCCTCTCTTTATCCGACGAGTATCTCTTATACTCCTTGAAAGAGCAAAAAGTCACGAAGCGTCGTGTTAATGCATCGACGAGGCGAAAAACAAACGCGTTCCTCCCCCGTCTACCTATTACCCATTGTTTCTTATTCATGATTTAATCGGCACGCCTAGCCGCGTGAGCTTTAACACAACCAACAAACGCTACGTGTTCGCGCCTTGCGATCGGTTTAAATTCGATGGAAAGGGAAGATTTTTTTTTGATCCAAGGACGACGATATTACGTCTACTGCTAAAGGTTTTGCTCGTAGGTGAGAGCCATTTTTTTGCTACTTCTTTTATTTTCTTCTCTCTTACTCTGTTGGTAATATTTTTTATCGTTCGATCTTGAAAGCGAAGATTACAAGTAGCCGACGTAGCACAGCATAATTACCAGAGGACTATCGTATTTTTTTTTTCATCGGAATGTTCTCTCTCTCTCTCTCTCTCTCTCTTCTCTCTTTCTCTCTTCTCTTGGTTATTAACGTTTCTCAACGAACGATGGGTCGTTGTCGTCGTCAACGAAGAAGCTGGAGGTGGAGGAGGCGGCTATCTTCCTCGGGCCACCGATCTCCGTGTAATTTTTATTCGTACGAAAGAGTGACGGCGACGGGATAATATATCACTCGGTTGGGTCATCCTCCGGTATCGTCGATGTATTACCGCCGTAAATACTCGCACGAACGAGGGAGAATTCTACGCGAGCGGGCGATCGTTAATATTTGATTTTACTGGGTTGACGCGCTCGCTCGCTCTCTCGTTCGTTCGTTCGTTCGCTTACTCGCGAGCGAGCGGTATCCTGGATGAAGAATGACCAGAAAGCGTGGAGGAGCAAAAAAGAAGTTTCATCTGGAGGCGAGCCAGCCCAATAAATTCAGACGCGAGAGTTTCACAACGCCCCGTTTCTATTTCTTCTCCTTCTTATTCCACCTTCTTCTTCTTCTTCTTCTTCTTCTTCTTATTTTCCTCCTTCCAATACAATTCTCTTTTCTCACGTATTACGTGTGTAATTTACACACTACACTCCCAATATATTTTTAAGTGTCTTTGTTACATTATCTTGCTTCCTCAATGACGAACATCGAGAACGTAAGACCTGCGATAAAAATCGAACGTAAAAGACTCGATTCTTTTTATAAACTACGAAGAGAACCCTCGTCGACTTTTATTTCGACCCTTTTAACGATCCTCCCTTTCCTCACGAATCTCGTTTCACCGACGATAAGGATCGTCCGGCTCCGAGAAAGTTGCACGACCACCACAAGTCTTTCGATCAATTCAGACAACGATGACGACTAACGTATGATAAATAGCAGCCGTTAAATTTTAATGTACCTTACCGCCGTCGATTACGACGGCTTTTGAATTATGGCGCAAAGAGTTTTTCAAACGTGGTAGTGCTACCACCTTTACGACAAAAAAGTCAATGAATTTGTCTCTATTTAACGATAAAATGCGAAATGTCGATGCGTCGTCCCACTACAAAATGGACATCTAGCGTAACATCCCTTTCGTTTCTTTGCATCACGCTCTGTTCGGCTGGGAGGAACGAGCAATCGAAGTGGAAAGCCGTCGATACGTCAAATCGAGTCGATGCCTTTTCTCTTTTTCTCTTTTTATTCCTTCTTCGATTTACGATGTATCTCCAGACTGAGCATCATCGACGCTTCCACCGCCACAGAACTTCCTCCTCTTTCTTCTTTCTCTTTCTCTCTCTCTTTCTCTCTCTCTTTCTCTCTCTCTCTCTTTCTCTCTCTCTCTTTCTCTCTCTCTTTCTCTCTCTCTCTCTTTCTCTCTCCACTTCTCCACCTACCGTTAAACTCAATCAAGAGATTCCATTTACATTTCAGTGTCGACGTGCGTACGCTCCTTCAGAGAAGGTACTCTTTCTTATCTGACATGATATTTCCATTGCATTCTCTTGCTCTCTCTCTCTCTCTCTCTCTCTCTCTCTCTCTCTCTCTTTCTTTCTCTCTTTCCTCCACCTTCTGCTCCCTCACGACTAAACCAAGCCTTCGGCAATTTCAATGACATTACGCGATAACGGATAGACCAATAATACTGATGGATACTCGAAACGTGTAGCTACCGAAGACTGTTACGTACAAATGCTTCGACAAACGTTAGTCAAACTCGATATTAAATTCACTGTGCGGTTATATCGCTTTCTTCTTTGTGTTCCCTCTTTGTTCAAAAAGAAGAGAAAAAAAGAAAGAAAAAGAAAAAAGAAATAAACGTCGACGTCTTTTAATTTTGTTTTTCTTTCTTTCACTTTTGAAATCAAAGAATATATCGATTTTATTGTCAATATTTATGTATTGTAAAAATCATGTTTGGACAATACCCAAGAAGATTGATACGGATATTCATCTGGTTCTGACGTAATCTGCCCACTTCTGACAGAAGAGCCTGTACAAGAGAGATAGATAGAACGCTTGTCTGCAAACTTTGATTACATCTGCCTGCGGTCCTTTCCAAAAGCCACAACGCTTCAAATATAGACGCGTAGCAACACCTTATTCCTGGACAAGTCAGCGAGGCCTATCCCATCGAATATTCCTTGCAACTTTCCTCTCTCGCAAGTCCTCCTACCCATCCTCTCTATTCGAATCTCTTGAGCAACAGCAGCACCAGTACCAGTACCACAACCAGCAGTAACAGCAGTAGCACCAGCAACAGCAGCCGTCTCTTCGGGTAGACAGGCAGGCAGACCGTCCTACTAGATTTTCTACCTTCGCTTTCGTCTCCGCTTTCGCTCGTGAAAACCCATGGAAATGTATTTAGCGAACGTCCCGACGACGCGAAAAGTAATTTTGTTAGCCGCTACGTGAGCCGCTTGTCAAAAGTACCGGATGACGAGGAGGAAAACGACGATGTTCCTTCCTGCGTTGCTTCCGTCCTTTCTTCCTTCCTTCCTTCCTTCCTTCCTTCCTTCCTTCCTTCCTTCCTTCCTTCCTTCCTACCTTCTTTCCTTCTTTCGTTCCTTTCTTCGTTCCGTGCCAGTCTAAGCACGATTGGATTTCCGATGGACGTCATTATAGCCATTGATCGTGTCGACGCTAGAAACTAGAAAACGAATTGCTCACTATCCATCCTCGAACAGATTCAAGATAGCCCTCTGAAAAAGAACGATTTTTCTTTCCACGTTTCCACGTCTCTTTTCGTCTCCTTTCATCTCGTCCTCCTCGTGTTCCCTCTTTGAAACCACGAAGCGATCGTCGAGGCGGATTGCCGTGTCGAATTATTTAGTAGGCCAAGCAGCTAATAAAATACTACGGAATTTTCTCTCGTGACCTTCGTCACAAGATTACGATCGTTATGATGAAGTACCCGTTGTACCGAAATCCTAGGATAATATCGCATGTCAACCGTACATATATTTTCTTAGTTCTTATCTAGACAGAGTTCACTCATATTTTATAACTGTGATATAAAAATATAGCCTGATATACGCACTTATACTATGTACGTGGTAAAAGTGAAAGGATATTGATAGAGTATTGGAATATTTGTTACAAAAGTAATCGCGTTGTCTCGAAACGTGACATCATTTGGCATAAGATTTCCTATCGTTCCAGTTGTTATTACATTTCTGTCTTGAGTTCATTCGAACTCTGCTCATAACGCTTACTACGACGAACGTCGATCTTTCTCTTGAAGTTATTCCGCTTTAACTCTCGAGAGATATCGTAAATTCATTTATCTCCATCGACGTGAAACGATTATAAACGATCGATCGTTCCGTTTAAGAAGTAACTCCTTTCGATTTATCTACCGTACCGGTATATCGATCTTCGTACAGTCAAATACATTCTCTTTATATCATAACACCGTCAACGAATTTAATCGTTTCACCTTAGCAAGTATTTATACGTTATTTCTGTCTAATATCCACAGAAATGACGAGTAAGAACATTTCTGAACTTCCTTATACCATTAATGTAAAACTCATCTCTTTCTTTCTCTCTTACAAGACATAATTCATACCGCAAATATTTATATCTTCCTTATGATGTAATAAATTTTCATGAGGTAAGGTACTAGCATGTACTATCTCTCTCTCTCTCTCTCTCTCTCTCTCTCTCTCTCTCTCTCTCTCTCTCTCTCGTCTTCTCTTCGCAAGTCCTCCGTATTTCGTTAGCAGACTAATCATAGTTAATCCGTAACGTTTCTCTTAAAGCGTCATCTTCTGAGAGTTACGACCCGTTCCCATCTCGCTCTCCCTCTCTCCTTCTCTCTCTCTCTCTCTCTCTTCATCTCTCTTTTGAGGTCTCTCGAAAGGAGTTTCGATCCGGCTGGACGAGCAAAGGATCCATACCGGGATGTGCGATAACTCGAGCGATCACCATTATCATATTCCAAGAAGGTGCCGAGTTATTTTAATTGAGCGTAACACCAGTCAGAGATGGCGTGGGCCACCACCGCGAAAAGCCGCATTAGAGTTCGTGGAAGCACAAATCCGTCGTGCGAACGAAACAGAAGGGAGCTCCTTTTCTCTATCTCCTTCTTTCTCAATCTCTCTCAGTCGAGTTCCTGAAAGCTTCGCCGTAGGCACGATTCACGACAACGAAGATGACGACAGGAATGAAGAAATGGAAGAGGAGAAGGAGGAAGATGGCGTCGGAGAGACGCGGTAGACATCCTCGATGGACCACGATGTGCCTTCGTTAGCTCTCCTGCCAGCCGCGATCGTTTTACCTCGTCGAGAATTAATCGAATCGAGCGATAAAGTGGATTACGCGCTACGAAGAGAAGAGAGGAAGAGAGGGAGAGACTCAATGAACCTCGATTCTATAATGCGATCGGCGACGCTCGTTGCCCTGAGCTTCTTTAAGGTATAATAACTGATAATTAGATACTACGTCGCCCACCCTTCTGCATTCTTCTCTTTCTCTCTCTCTCTCTCTCTCTCTTTCTATCTCTCTCTTTTCATCTCTCTTTTCCTCTCCGTCTCTCTCTCTCTCTCTTGCGTTTTCGTTCTCTGCTCGACTACTATCAGGATTATATAGCAGGGCGTAATAATCCGTTCTCTGGGAAACCGAATATGGCCATTTGGATATTTATTGAACCGTTAATTTCATCACGGTTGCCTCTTTCGTCGATCGCTTCGTTGATTTTCTCTTGGAAGCGAGCCGATCGAGAGGTTTCATGTCATTTTAAATATTATAGTATTTAAAATTTTTTCCTTCGTTTTTCTTCAAAGGGAACGATGTACCCTTTATCATTTTCCTTTTGTATATATTTTTTATGAAAATCACATTTTCTCAAATTATGCGAAACATAATTTGTTTATGGACTCACGTATTCGATGATTGATTCGTCATTGAATTCGGCATAATGTTCATCATAAATGAGCGATTTGCGTGAAAGCGTGCCAATTGGAAATGCATATTAATTGTAGACCAATCTACCCCATTACTGTCCTTATTCGATACATAAACCCATATCGATGATCAGCTATGGATTTCATTCTATTTCGAAACTCGGAATATTCGAGGTAAAGCCGTTCGATAAATTGATAATTTTGGCTTAATGTCGAATTAAAATGTATAACAGATTTATATCTTATCTTATGAAAGAAAAATGAAAATTTTTCCATTGAGATATATTCGTTGGATTGAGAACGAAAGAAAGAAGAAAAGTAAGAAAGAAAGAATGAAAGAAAGAAAGATGAGTTTTTGCTTTATTAGTAGAGAAGAACGGAGATGAGGGGGACGAAAACGAGGGAATAATTTTCGCTACTCGTCGTCCTCGTCGTAGTCTCGTCGGGAGTCAGGACGGAAGGAAAAATCCTCGCCGATGTAGAAAAGCTCTTGGGGTAGATAGGCCGACCTCGTTACTCGCTCTTACCGTCGGCCTTTTTGTCAGGTAAAAAGTTTCACTGCAAGAGGACCGACCGGCTGGTTGGAGGTGGTGGAGGTGGTGGTGTTGGTGATGCTGAAGTTGGGAGGGGGTTGGAAAAGGAACCAATTTAATAAGGCCTTAATAACTTCTGAGAGAGCAGACGGCTGGTGTACAGCTGTGTTTGACGGCTACTCCTCTCGTCTTTCTCCTCCTTTTCCTTTTCTCTTTCTTTCTCTTCAACTCTCCCTCTGCTTCTTTCTTCTCTTCCTCATTTCTTCTGCTTCTTTAGCTTCCTCTTCCTTTTTTTTAGATGGCGAGGAGGCAACGAGTAAATTCGCGCTTACCGAGCAACAGAGTACCGTGTAACCCTTTGTCATACCTTTCTTTTTTTATGGACCTTTCTTTTTCTTTTATTTATTAAAAGACACTCGTAAATTATATGATTTTTCTTTTATTCCGGGGATCATTCGAGAAAGATCGTCAAGGTTCTGTCGAAGAAACATTCCCAGTTCGATGGCCCCTATCATCTTTGATCCCATACCATTACCAATCCGAACCCATATAGAAATTCTTGGGATAGACCGCAACGTTGTTGACCTTGTCGTAAAAAAAAGAAAACTCTATCGCCCGTATATGGGTATCTATTGACCCATATAAATTCTCTGAACTTAATATAGCGATATTCATTGGGATAGGTCGGTTTTATCTTTCGCCAAATTAAAGGAAAACTGATCTGATTATTTCAATTCGATATTTTCACAACGTACATTTAATAAAAATTAAAATAATTTCAAGAATAGATTTTAATCCTTTCCTTTCTATCTTTTTTTTTTTTGTTTCAGAGATCTTCAAGGGAATAATATCTCGGTTATATTTAAGACGGACTTTGAGGACATGGCGACGCTTCACGTACTGTAAGTAACACCTTCATATAGGCGTCTTTACATTATCACTGCGATGAAGTTTTAAAGGCGAGAGGAGAGTGTGAAAAAAAATAGAGAAGAGAGAAAGAGGGAGGGAAGTTAAGTCGGCTCACCTCTCGCCACGAAACCGCAGTACTATGAATATTCAGTGTCGAGAACTTCCTCGAGCATGTATTACGGAGTTTGCTAACGACCGCGATGATGGCAATGCATTTGTGCGGCTTCATAAATGGGAGTTAGGGGGAAGGGGTGCGAATTACTTGCATAACGTCTATCCTCTTCCGTGAGTGTCTTTCAAAAAATACGATCCGATTATACATACATACACATATATATATATATATATATATATATATATATAAAAGAGGAAAATTTACTAAAAAAATAAGAACTTCATTTTCGCAGGAATATTATTTAACATTCTAAAAATTATATATCATGGAAAATGGCATGACTTGATGTTCGTTTAAGTTTCATTCTTTCACGATTTTTCTTCCTCGTCGACAGGCTATTATCGAACAATCAGATCCATACTATCCAAAGAGGGGCGTTTCAAGATCTGGTCGGTGTGGAGAAACTGCGCCTCAATAACAATCAAATTCGTCATCTCCCGGATCTCCTCTTCAGCAACATGATGAACTTAAAACGGCTGTAAGTACCATCGTATAAATTTTACTATCATCCTACTTCGATTAACCTTTCGAGAAGATGGAATCTTTACTATGCTATCAAGCTTTTTCTCATATTTTCTTTTATCGTACCTCGCAGGTATATGAGAAAGAGTTTGTTACTTAACGTCTCGATAAGTAAAGAGAAAAATATTAAAAGTTATTTCATATTTTACTTTTTAATTATCTTATGAATAATAATTATACGACGACTATGATAATTCGGAAAGGCAGACTTCTACGTTCACAAAAATAAAAGAAGAATCAAAGAACAGAGAATATAGAAAAAAAGAAAAGAAAAGGAAAAATGGAGACTTTTGACAGGACGGACGAAAAACCGTAGACGGGTGAGCGACGAAGAGGAGAAGGGGAAAACGAAGTAAGCTTTTTCGAAAAAGCTTCTCCCATGAGAGAACTTTCGCCAAACACAAGGAACAAAGGAGCCAGCGTGGAAAAAAAAATCTCAGGAGAATAATTATTATACGCGAGATCGTACTCTCTCTCTCTCTCTCTCTCTCTCTCTCTCTCTCTCTCCTTCCTTTTCTTTCACTTTTTACGTTTTCTTTTTTTTCTATTTTTTTTTCTTTTATTATTACGGTCTCGTTTTATAATCCATACCGCTTTTGTCAAGCATGCTCGACTCTGCTAACGCGCAGACTCGACGCGTAAACTTTACAGACGATCCACGGCCTACATTCTTTCGCACGTTGCAAAAGCTCGAACGAGTCGGAACTTGCAAGCTCTCTTCCGATCGAATTGCATATAGCATAGACAGTACGTGTATACGTATGCGACTCGTGACTTTTTCCCCTTTTCCATGTTTAATTCCTTAAAGCCGATCTCTCGTTCGACGACTTTAATTCATTCGTACTTTGAATCTTTCTAGTTTCCATACGCTATCATTTATTTCTCAACTTCTCATCTTCACTTTCTTTTAATTTGACATATTCATTAACGATGAATTCATCGATTCGTTACGAAGAAACAAGATAATAAAAAAGATATTTCTTGAAGGATAAAAATAATCATTGCAACAGTTGAACAGAAACACAGGAAACACGAAACACGTTGCTTAGTAATTAATTAATAATCCAATTTTTAATTGGAACGCGAATAAAGTTTGAAGTAAATAAGATTTTAAAAGAAATGGTTGTTTCATTTTTAAAGATACATTATTGTCATCGTCTCTCGTTATAGCAAACACGTACCTACTAGGAAATACATTTCATTCATATTTCAAAGGAGCTCGTTAATCAGGTAACACGTGGAGTTTCCTTGTTATCAGAATTAACACGCAATGTAGACGGTGATATTAATGAAATCCTTGGAGTTTCGAACTCGGCTTCTGGTCGAGCGACTACTCTAAGGAAAATAAAATAAAATAAGATCATTCAGAGATGCTTGGATGCGGCCTGCCGACTTCTTACATTTCTTCTTTTTCTTTTTCACTCAGCGGAGCGTAAGTCAGAAGGCAGGAAGCTCGTACAACACGTGGGCCGCGTTTCTCCTATCTAAACGCGAGAGAAACGAGCGCGGAAGAAAAAATACCGATCTTCCGATTACACCGATGTAGTCTCCTTTACATTCTCTGTCTCTCTCTCTCTCTCTCTCTCTCTCTCTCTCTCTCTCTATCTATCTCTTTCTCTCTGTCTCTTATTTCCTTCTCTCTCATCCAGGTGCTTTTCCTTCGTAAACGTTCACGGCCGCATACTTCTCGAACCTGAATCTTAATCGATCTCCGCTACTGACCGTTCTCGAGCTAGAAAGAAAAAGAAGAGCGAGAGCGAGAGAGAGAGAGAGAGAGAGAGAGAGAGAGAGAGAGAGAGAAAGAGAAACACGCACACATGAAAGAAAGATACGAAGCGGTCAGCCGAAGAGGATCGAGCCTTTATCGAGATCGTTTCCGTAGGCACTGCTCGAATCCTTCGAGCTGCCACTCGAGAAGTCGAAAAAGCACACGAGTTTGTGGCTCCTTTTCTCGTTAGACAAGGATAGAGAGCATCAAGGGAACGGCACGAGCTAGTAGGTAGAGAGGAGAAAAGAAAGAAGAAGAAGAAGAAGAAGAAGAAGAAGAAGAAGAAGAAGAAGAAGAAGTAGAAGAAGAAGAAGAAGGAGATGAAGGAGCGGTGAAAAAAGAAGAACGTTGGACATGGAAGTAAGAGTGAGGAAGAGAGGCGAGGGAAGGTGAAGGTGGTGGTCCATCTATCATCTCGCAAAGTGGCCAAGACGGACGGGTCTCGAAACTTACCGTCTCGGCCTCTTCCTTCTTCTTCTTCTTCTCCTCCTCCTCCTTCTTTCTCTTCTTCTTTTCTTTCTCTCTTTCTTTTTCTTCCTCGAACGAACTCCACAGTTTCCGACGATAAGACCGGATCAGGCACCTTACAAAAGAACGTATCACGTTGCGACCTTACGGCGAGTTCTCACGGCCGTACAGGACGGCCCCGATAATCTCTCATCTGCCGGTGGATAAGCAGCTAAAGTCGATGGTACACATCTATCTCCCTTCTAACTCCCTTCTCGAATACGATCGAATACGAACGAAAATCTTACTCGTAATTTCGAGACTTTCCCTCGTCGATCGACTATAACTTTGAGATTAAGATTTCCTGAGATTGACCTTGACATCTCTCAGTTCGTATTTCTCTTCTTTTTTTGTCGACGGACAAACCCTTGAGAAATCGGAAGATATTCGAACAAGGATTTTCTATCTTAATCGTTAGGTTCGTATTTAATTTGACGGGATGAATCGAAGATAAGTTTAGCGAATTTAAGAAAAGAGAGCGTGGGTCGTAAGCCGAGGGACGAAACGTATGATTAACTCATCGCGTGGCAAACGGAGAAAGGTATTCAAAGATGGTAAAGGAGACCAAGAGTACTCGGAAAGTACTCGGTAATAAATGGTTTGACACAATGGGAAGGGCTATGGACGCGCCTCCAACGATTAGTATCACTCGCTCTTGTTGTTGCTTCAAACGGAACGATGGAAGGAGGAGGGAGGACCAATGGAATATACAAGCTCGTATTTACGAGGTAATAACATTTCCTTCCTTTATTCAAGTTTCATTCGAAGGGATAATCTACGGGATTATTTCAAAAGATTTGCGAAAAATTCAAACCAGGCTACTTGTATATCAAAATTAACTTTCGAATGTTTCGAACGAAAACAAATCATTCTAAAGTAATTTCATTAAGTGAAATTAATTAAATAGAAGAAAAGAAATACTTTCATCAATTGCAAAATCCTCGTTCTCGTAACTTATATTTGATAATTTGAAGTATCTTGATATATAAAGAAAAGGAAAAAAATCTCTTTTACGCGCTCACTTTCGTTCAAATTTTTTATCTCAGTTTTGATTTATAGAATATGACTGTGACCTTTGAGAAAAGCTTGTATAATAACAGTCGTGATATTCGTCAATTCGCTCCGCGAAGTCTTCTCTTTATATCATTTCATTTAAAAACGGAGGGGACGAAAATTCGAGGACGTTTCGACGAGATTGAGAAAGAGAGAGATGAAAAGAGAGAGAGAAAAAGAGAGAAAGAGAGCGAGAGAGAAGCTTTTTCTTTTTACGAGCATCGGGAGATCGCGTCACTCTTGTTATCTACAAACACGACGCGCGTTTCGTCCCAATGCGTAGCCGACACTCCGGCGTGTAAGTTCAGCGTCAAACGAGCCGCGATATTTCACGTTCGTCGAACGTCGCCGATAAGAGCTGTCCTTCGCGCTTAATGCTCTCGATATCGTATCGTAGGACGTTTCTCAAATTTTTCTGCCACCCGTGAAGCCAGCATATCCACCGTGTCACTCTCTAATACATCTCTCTCTCTCTCTCTCTCTCTCTCTCTCTCTCTCTCTCTCTCTCTCTCTCTCTCTCATTTTCACGTGACTACGCAAGGGCCAGTCTCTTCAACTTTTCCAACGTCCAAGAGATTTTTCGTCTCATCCTTTTTTGTTTCCCGTTCTTTCTATTTTCTTCTATTTCTCTTCGATAACGAGAAGCCAAGCGTGTATTTCTCTTTGCCCATTCCGTCTTTCCATTGCTCTGTGCTTTCTACGCCGTTGAATTCTCGAAGCTCTTCGTTTATTCTCCTAAGGCAAGGAGAGCAAAGTTAGAAAGTCTAAATATCGAAGTACGCACGACTGGAACTTCTCATTTTCTTGCTTTTCTCTCTTTCATTTCGAACGTCTCGAAAGGAAGGATCGATTCCATGAAAAGAGCCGAGCGAGGAAAAGAGAGGAAGAGGAAGAAAGAAAATAGTGCAGTTCTGGATGAGGATGAGGTGAGGTGGTGGGAAGAACAGGGGGAGGAAAGCTTAAAGGAGAAACAAGCGTCGCGTTCAGAATCCGGATCTCGCATTTCGCGTCCTCTTCGAGAGATTCGTTTTATCCCGTGCTTATCGCCCTAGTCCAGTGAGTACCAATGGAGGTGGCAAAGGCTGTGGGAGCAGCCAGTTTGGCAGAAGCATTCGGAATTGAAGTTACCGAGGGAAAGAGAGAGAAAGACCGAGTCTCGTGCTCGCCTTTCGCTAGAGAAGAGATGGTCCAGAAGGTCCTTTGTGAGTGGTAAACGGTAGAGGCGCGGCCACGTCGAAATTCGGTAATTGCTTTCTGGATTGGCTCGCGAGTGAGCTGGGAGTTCAATCTCCCAGACTCACCTTATGTTCGCGTTGTCCAGCTCATAACATTCTTCTCTCTCTCTCTCTCTCTCTTTCTCTTACGTTCTCTTCCTTTCTCTCTTTCTCTCTCTATTCTATCTCGAACGTCGCTCTTCATCTTTTCTCTCTCTCTCTCTCTCTCTCCTTCTCTGAGCCACTCTCGTGGTTTGTGGCGAGCATAATTACAGATTGCGAGTTCCCCGAGCCAATGGATGGTCAATGCTGAACCGTGCTCCAAGACCCCTAACCTATCATCACAAATGTCTGCTTAACTCGTGCCTCGAGAAGAGATTCCGAAGCTCTCTCTCTCTCTCTCTCTCTCCTTCTTTCTCTCTCTCTCTCTCTCTCTCTCTCTTTCTCTCTCTCTTTTTCTTTCTCTCCCAGGAGAGAGTTGGTTCAACAGCATCTGAAACTCGCCTGAAGATATTCGATTCCGCGATGAGCTTTAAAAAAAAATCTTCTTCCCTGCTCGTTCTGTTAAACGAGCTCTTCGCGCTCCTCTTACCGAATGATTCATCTTGTTCTTGGTGAAAGTTAGGGAGATTAATCTCTCTTGCAAGTTCGGTTAGCGTCAACTTTCAATATCTATTATAAATCACAGTTGACTGTTGTAAAATTGATATGGAAAGATTGCAGGAATTTTTTATAAGAAAGAGAGAAAGGGTGTAATGAGAGCAATCGAGAACTTAAAGAAAAGAAGAAAAAATAGTACCGACGAATAGTTAACGAAGAAATGAACCATTAGGGATGCTGACTCTATCTCGCATTCACTCGGAAGGTAACCCTCGTATTTCTCGCGGATAAAAGATGCTTAACAGCTCTCCGAGATAGTATCTGAAAGCTCCCGTTCATTTGAAAACGGACTCGGGCGATTCGTGAAGCCGGCCACCCGTGAAAAAGCTTCGAAGTGGTTGGCACGGAAAAGCTCATTCGTTCGCATACATGAATGTACGTATCTGTATGTGTATGTGTGTGTTTATATGTGTATATAAGAAAGACACAGAGATAAAAGCACAACGAAGACGACGATAGAGGACGATGACGACGAAAGTCGGGTCTATAACCGGCCACGCGAACTAGCAAGAGAGCTTTGCACGTACGGAACCAAGCTCATTAGTGGTGACTCTAACTCCTTCGTACATCCGTCCTCGGAGCAAGTCGTTTTACCCTTCTCGTTCTCTTCTTATCGTGATTACGTTTCGTTCCCCGTCTTTTATCGTCTTCAAACGTTTCGTTACGCCTTAGGTATCAAGCAAATTTTCTCTACGAGCAAGCATAACGAAAGGATAATCGCGTGCTTTTCACTTTTTCATTTCGATTAAATATTCTTTTAATACTTGAATGGATTTATACGTACATATGTACGTGAATTGAATTATCCTAAGAAATCGAAACTTTTCACGCAATTGAAAAGATATTAAGGAGAGTTGCTAGACTCTAGCTAGGTAGAAGTTTCTTCGAAAGACAGATAGATACGTAGAGAGAAAGAGAGGGAGAGAGAGAGAGAGAGAGAGAGAGAGAGAGAGAGAGAGAGAGAAGAGAAAACACCACACGATGGTGGAAGTCGCGCGACGACTCGGCCGGCATTCGATGCTCTGAATAATTTATCGGAAATGTAGGACGAACTCGCGACTAACTGCGCTCGGAAGTGGAGCGAGCCGGTGTTCTTTACCCATCGGAACTCAACGTTACGGTTGTGTGTCCGTCGGGGTAAAAACTTGGAAAGGTCGACATGTAGAAAGAAAAAGAAAGAGAGAAGAAAAGAGAGGGAGAGAGAGAGAGAGAGAGAGAGAGATTCTACGAAGCAAGTTCATAGTCGGTGCGAGCCGATCTTCTTTTTCTTCTTACGACTTCCAACGAACCTCCGTGGGATACCGTGTGACGACTTTGAAACAGGCTCTCTCCATCTTTAGAGCGTCCGAGAGAGAAAGAGAAACGATATCGAGATCACCGGATGATGGACGAGCAAAGGATGTGCCTTCCCTTGTAATTGCTTCTTACCGGTTCGCTTTACGATTCCCAGGACTCGATGCAAATCGATTCGTCTACCTTTTCGACTTAACTCGTCGAAACTCCTTTTTAAGATGTCCTTAACGCGCTCGTTATAGTCCACGAGTCATACGATAATTACGATGTTCCTGACGTCGGAAAGGATAGTACCGATTTACCGATCTCGTCGAATAAGGAAGACGATGCATCTGACTCCGAGAGAAGGTATCAACGAAATGAATCATGAAACCACGTTCCATTTCGAGTAAAAGGGGAAATTGCAATTACCTAGACGACAGCTAACCGAGATAGAGAGAGGGATAGATAGTATTTGGTCATTTCGGTGTTAATCGAGCGACGAACGTTTCGAATTGTCGACTAAGAGAAAACCATTGGTGTCTCTTCCGTGTTACAGAGACCTAAGTCACAACCAGATAGCCACGATAGGACCGAAGACGTTAAGAGGAGTCTCTGCTCTCAGGCACCTGTAAGTATATATTTCCCAGAGATTTCCTATCCTTTCTCTTTCTCTCTTCTTCTTCTCTTTCCCTCTCCTCGTCTTCAGCCAATGTTCCAAGCTTCTCTTCCTGTCTCGCCTAGCGTATAATCGAAAAGTCGTGTAACCGTCCCTCGAGTGATTTCAATTAACCTTCGGTAATACGCTGCATCGTTTATCGTCCAACTAGTTCGCGCTAGGAAGTCCAGAAGTTGCTTGGATGTTTCGCGATTCAACACCAGGCATCCCCGAATAAACTCGATGGCTGAACTGTTTCGAATCCTATTTTACTTGAAATTCCATCCTTTCCCGTTTACTTTGTGCATTGCGTGCATACTTCTAAGTTTTTAGCTTTGAGATCGCTTTAAAACCATTTATTCTTATAAATTTTCAACAGTTTACTGGATAACAACGTGTTGACGTGCATCGACGAATCCTCGATAAGAGAATTAAAGGATCTCGAGATCTTGTAAGTTTACCATGAAAAGTATCTAACTCGAAAAAATAGTTAACGCTCAAAGAGAATTCCGAGATAAAACAAAACTTTCTTTCTTATTCATAGAATGCTGAACAACAACAAGCTGACGACGCTAGGAAAGGAGATGCTCACTGGTTTGTCGCATTTACGGACCCTCAAATTAGCCGATAATGCTTTCGCTTGCGATTGTCACTTAACATGGCTTTCTCGACATTTGAGAACGTATTCTCGTCTCGGACAGCATACGCGATGCTCGTCTCCAGCTCATTTGAAAGATCGAAGTCTCGCTGATCTGCAGGTACGAATATTTATATCGTACGCAAATCTTCGAAAGAAGATTCTTTCGAAGAATAAAAATATTCTTTTTTCTCTTTCATTCGTCAAAAAATTCGAAAAGTCAAATGGTTTCTCTTACGAAACAAAACGCTTATCTTTCTGTTTCCTTGATTCTTTCGTTTTTCTTTTTATATTTTTCTTTTTTTTTTGTTTTTTTGTCCTTTTGCTCTGTTCTTTTTACTCAACCACTACGCTTTTTTGCAGGAACACGAGTTCAAATGCTCCGGCTTGGTAGAACGAGCGGGCTCGGAATGCAGTGCGGAACCGCAATGCCCGCATCCCTGCAAATGCGCCAACGGAATCGTCGATTGCCGAGAGAATTCCTTGACGAAAGTACCGACCCATCTTCCGGAGGACACCACGGAATTGTTCGTAAAAAGTTCTACCTTCTAGCACGGCAACAACGAGCTTCGAAACTTGGCTGTCTCGCGTTATCGATTTCTCTTTTTCTCTATCTATCTATCTATCTATCTATCTATCTATCTATCTATCTATCTATCTATCCATTTCTTTTTCTTTTTTCTCTCTTCATCGGTAAAGTATCAGAGAGATGGTGCGTTTTATATCCCACAAATTGGAACGAAAAGAAGAAAAAATTTGATTTGAAATTTACGAAAAAGAAAAAAAGAAGGAAAAACCGATTCCCTGTGCACTCGCCATCGGATAAAATAGAAAAATCAAATTCGGTGAACGTGCAGTGCCAGACGCGGTGCCAATTTAAATGGAGCAGCGCGAAAAATCTGTGTTTTTTTCTCTCCTAATATCGCCCGACAGCCAATCGAAGTCGATAGAATACTACGAACGATAGTATGAAGAATGAAGAATGAAAGAAAAAAAACCATGGCTAAATCGTTTTTCTTTCTTCTCTTTTTTTTCCAATTCGTTGCAACTGCTGCTGCTGCTGCTCCTGCTGCTGATGCTTCATCTTCAAAAATTTTCATCGATCGTTCTTTAGACGTCTGGAACAAAATGGTATTACGGAGATCCCACCCAAGGCCTTTTCACCGTATAGAAAATTACGGAGAATGTGAGTAACTCTTCTTGATTAATCTGCCTACTGACATTTTTATTTCGTTCGTTCATACGTCGTTAAAATTCGTTTCACGTCATTTCTTTCCTTTTACTCTTCTTTCTTTAACATTCTTTTTTCTCTCATAGCGATCTCAGCAATAATCAGATTCAAAAGGTGGCTTCTGATGCGTTCCACGGTTTGAAATCCCTCGAATCTCTGTGAGTCTTTTAAGTTTTGTATAAATAGTACTCGAGGATATATATAATTTAAGTTAATGTGCATAATACGAATTTCACATGTTTCAGAGTTCTCTATGGAAATAAGATCAGTGAACTTCCAGGTGGTCTCTTTCAAGGACTCTCCAATTTGCAATTACTGTGAGTAATCGTATTACGTTTTACGATTTTAACAAAACATCATCATTATTGATTCTTCAATGGTGTAGTAACCACCTCTTTAAATTGTTTACGAAACAATACTTTTCTTTTCAGATTGCTCAACGCCAATGAAATTTCTTGCATAAGGACCGATCTTTTCCGAGATCTTCACAACCTCACTCTTCTTTCTTTGTACGATAATAACATCAAGTCTCTGGCGAATGGAACCTTCTCAAATCTACGGAGTATTAAAACACTGTTTGTATCTAGCATTTATTTTAATAATAGTTTGTTAAATGTCTTTCATGCAAGCATAAGCGTTATAACGACTGCGAAAAAAAGAAAAGGAAACAAAATCGTTGGGATTTCTTTCACAGACATCTAGCAAAAAATCCTTTCATCTGCGACTGCAACTTACGATGGTTGAGTGCCTACCTTCACGCACATCCAATCGAGACGTCTGGTGCAAAATGCGAATCGCCGAAGAGGGCGCAGAAGCGGAAGATCGATTCGATGCGAGACGACAAGTTCAAATGTAAGGGTAAGCACAATTCGACCTTTTCGGTATCTCTTCTTAAAACTTCGAGAGGACAATGTATACAGGTCGGTAGCTTCTCCCAACTAAGATCTCGCATCGTTTTCCCTTCATCATTAAAATTGCATCTACATTCATTAATCACGCTTTTTCACTTCTCGAACATAATAAGTTTCGTTTCCTCTTTACATTTCTTTTAATCGAGCACTCAAGATAGAACGCCTTGGATGAAGGTGATACGAGAAATTAAACCGATCTAGTAAATTATCATCGATGGTAATGTCTGATATTACGTATATTTTACGGATAATAATTTAATTAAAATCTAGGAGCTTCCGAAGGAATAAAAAAGAAAAAAGAAAAGAAAAAGAGAAAATAAAGAAAAAAAAAAAAGAAAGAAAAGGAACGAGTTTGTCCTCTAATCTCGAAGAATAATTATTCATCCTAATCTACCATTAGATGATCGGCGAAGAGTAATGTTCGCGAAAGCTTCTGCCTTTGACCATGGCCAACGATGAACGATTTAGATTTATGCTTTCATCCACGCTGATATTACGCTCGATGTACCCTCGTTAGTCTCCCGGTGCATCCTGCAACCGTCCTTTTTCATCTTACATCGTTTCGATGCATCTCTTGCGACGCGAGAGCGCCAAGACCTTTCTTCTTTTTCGTTTCTTCTTCTTCTTCTTCTTCTTCTTCTTCTTCTTCTTCTTAGTCGTTGTCGGCACGTCCGGTTCGGGTGATCGGCCAATCCGTACAGGTGTAGCCACGGCTGGATTCCTTTGATTAATGTCGAGCACTTTGTCGAGCCTGTGTAATTGCTACTGGATGCATCGCCGCAGAATCGCTGTCTCTACGCTTCTCCAGCGATTGCTTATTTATTATGCTCGCATATTATCCTCCTCATAAGGGCCAACCGTCGACATTTATGATTATTGTTATACGCTTACTGCGACCTGCCCAGGCACATTTCGAGTTCATTAATTTATAATATACCTACATCTCGAACGTGTTCGCAGAGTGACGATCGCGATATCGTTTCGATGGAGCTGTAATTATCGGATTATCGATGCTTCTAATTTCGTACTATTCACGCTTCAACGACGACCGGAATTAAATTATTCCGAGCGGAAGTAATCGTTGGAAAACTGATAAAATATTCTAACATCGGGGTTTATAAGGGAGAGCTTAAAATTATCATTCTTTTTTTGGAATTAGATTTTTTACATTTATCTACTTCTTTCTTTTTTTTTTTTTCTTCGGATTACATCACGTAAAAGAGTACACCTACTTCAAATAAGGAGCCTCGGTAATACGCCATACATGTTCGAGGATAATAGCCGAAAGTTTTCATCCCTCCTCCTCGTTCTCCTCTTTCGCGGTTTCGCGTTTATCCCGAATGCACTTTACCTAGTACACAGGATAATCTTGAAAAACACACGTTTCGTAGGTATGTACATACTTGTAGACTCTCGCTAAATATGTACGGATATCTACATACACATACGTACATATATACATAGCTATTCTTTTTCAGCATGAAGAGGTCAGAGGGAGTAAAACGACGCCAGGGAATAAACATTTCGGAAACACATATGTGCCGTTGTCTCCTACCCCTTTTCAAAGTATAAAGGGGTATTCTTGTTACGTGCATTTCTCTAAACGAGAGTTTACGCTTCGGGCGTAAAACTTGAAAGGAACTTTCGTAACTTTCGCTCGAGCCATAGTAAAAATTTACGCTAAAGCCACACGCGGTTTACGAAAGGATTCAAGGCGAGAAATAAGAAGGCGAGCAGTTGAAACGCGTCCTTCGAATCCCTTGGAGAGAAAGCACTATCTCTTCGTAGTTTTTCTTTTTCTTCTTCGGTAAATAACGTGACCACGATCGAACGATTTTCGATTTTTATCGAATGAAAATACTTCTTTCGATCTTCGATATATAAAAATAAAAACCGAATGGTTGGACGATTTCTCTTTTATTTTCTTTTTCTATTCTGAACTTACAAACTTGATAAAGTACGGATCAATGATCCAATATAGTTTTGATCGTAGCTTACCGAAGAAATTATTATACGAATCGATTCTCTCTCTTTTTGGACGGCATATCGTTATACACATTACGATGAATTACTGATATCGTTTTGCGTCCGCGTAAACGCGTATCGCGGTTCGGCTAATTTACAATGTAGAGGTATAATGCGACAATGAATCATTTCTCTATAGCCATGCTCTCATGCATAAACATATTTACTATGTGTAATGCCCAACGTGTGCCGCTAAACACTCAATTATTGAACGGGCACGTTCTCCTGCAAGCGAGCCCAGCCGATCCCAGTTTTGCAATGTCGCTAGGCATGATTGTTAATTATTAAAATGTATTAAATCAGTATATTATCGCCTCACCACGTTCATTCCCTCTCCCATAATTACATTGAACGTTTCTCCTTTCGGCCGTGTCGGTATATCGACGATGAATAAATTTCACTAAACATCTATCGAGAGGTATCATCGTATCGATAATTCGACATAGTTATCAATAAATATCATCATCATTCGTTCATCCCGAAATACCTCATCTGCATACGGTAACTCACTCGACAATGATGGGAGTGATGCGAGCGAGGAGATTAAAAGTGAAAACGTTTTTTAACGTTCCTTTTATTTATCCCCTATATTTATAGAAATTAATATTTCATTAACATACATATTAAGACTAACGAGAGAGAAGCATCGCATTGTACACGGTAGGTATGAAAAATCATCAAATGTTGCTCGTTTCGTGGATAGATGAAAGAGACTCGCATCGCTTCTACTTTAACGAGCAGAGATATCTATCGAAATCAAAGATAGAATATTTATATAGATCAGGCAATTAAGTTGTTAATTCGACTGTATCAATGAGCTTTTGTTTATAGGCGACGAAGAACTTTTGACAAAGAGGGCTGGTGAATGCATTCTACCCGGTGCATGCCCCTCTCCTTGCTCGTGCAACGGAGCAACTATCGATTGTTCCAGTAAGAAGCTTACCTCAATACCCAGAGATCTACCGATTTACACCTCTACTCTGTAAGTATCACTTCTCACTCTCTCCCGTAACGGGAGATATAATCTTAGTTTCTCTCTCTCCCTCTCTTTCTCTCTCTCTCTTTTTCTCTATTTTGTCTCTTATTCATATCACGCGTGATCACTAATATTTCTATGTGAGTTGTTTTACGCGTTCTCGCTAATACTCGACTAATATCGATATCAGATACGACACTCGAATGAAGATAGATACTATTACCATATCAATTTTCCACAATCTCTCTACTATGTGGGCACGTGTGACAGGAATATACGGGTAATTTTTTACAATCGAGAGACATGTCGAATTTCAACGAACGAATCGTCCTTTTTAAATATGCTTCATGTTCTCGGATTCATCATCGCGTGTTACCGTTCCGATCGATGATAATAATCGATATTCGTTGAAATTTTTATTCGAACATTATTTATCGTTCGTTGTTGGATATACTGAAAATGACGTTCGATCGAACGAAATTATTTCTCCGTTTGAGTTTAATGTTTGTTGGAATTTCGTTTTTTTTCTTTTTGGAGAAGAAGACCGATAGTATGCGTTTTATTAATCGAAATAAATTATTTTACTCGCTTGATGAAACAACGCCCATCTACCTCTATCCGTAACGATCGATTAGTTTATTCCTCGTCGTTTCCCTCAGTATGAATTAATTGTTCGCACGGTTGAGGAAGTCAAGGAGAAAATTTCCGAGTAATTTTCTATTATATTATTTCCCTCTTCTCTCGATGCAGTTTGCTAGGCAACAACGAGTTGGACAAGATCAAAGCGGACGGGCTATTCCAAAAGCTTCCGGAATTACAGCATCTGGATCTAAGAAAGAATAAAATCTCACGCATCGAAGCGTCCGCTTTTCAAGGAGCACACAAGCTCACCGACCTGTAAGTTTTCAGCAAACGATCGATCATCGTTTTTCTTCGTTGTTGTCTTCGTTCATCTTACGAATTTCCTTCGTTCGTTTCTTCCTCGCAGATTGTTGTCCGACAATCGGCTGAGAGAAGTTCACAACAAGATGTTCACTGGTCTGACGAATCTGAAGAGCTTGAATCTCCACGGAAATGCTATAACATGCGTGATGCCTGAGGCTTTCGACGGATTGGCTCACATTCGTGCCATGTAAGCATTAATAATTAATTGATATTACCCATAGGATTTATCTTTAAAAGCGTATGCATATCGTGCACGCTTCCTCTTATCAAGATTCTTTTTTAAAGATAACGAACTATACATATTAAAGGGTATACCTACTAACGCATACGCAAATACGTGAATTATAATGATTCCAAGTTACTCGAGTCGTGAGTTTGATGTATAGCTTTGCGTTTCCAGCAACATGCAAGGCAATCCACTGTCGTGTAATTGTCACCTCGCATGGTTCGCCGGATGGCTCAGGAAACGAGATATGACAGGAATGACCGGTCGTTGTCACGATCCCCTGCGACTCAAGGACGCCGTCATTAAGGATATTCCACATCACGAATTCAAATGTAACAGTACGTATGATTCTTGCATAAGCTACTTGTTTCTATCGAGTCATTGACCCTTTTAAAACAACCGGATTGGAAAAGTTCCTTTTCCCGATCTTTTTTTCCCCTTTTTTCCTATAAAATAAACATCGGAGAACGAACGATTTCTCTGTTCTTCTTTTTTCTTGTTTATAATAAAATATACAAGCGGATAATAATTATCCGTTCAGGTTGCATGAAATTATTTGCGTTAACGAACGAGCGACAGTAGGTAAAACTTCTTTTCATCTTATATTATCAAGTTACCGCGAACGAAGTATAAGATAGTTTTTTATTAATACTTAAGTACTTAATAATCGTCTACTTAGTTTGCATGAAATTACCAAGGCGCGTTTTAATTTGCATAATCAGCATTTCTATGCGTTCTTGCTTATTCTATCCGCGGTAATTCGCGGATTAAAGGGTTTCATTAACGATCGTCGTTTCATTTTACGAACATCAGATGACAGCGTTGGCTGTCTGGGCGACGATTACTGTCCACCCCAGTGCAATTGTGCTGGTTCGGTGGTAAGGTGTTCAAGGGCTCAGCTTACGGAGATTCCACGTGGGATTCCACCGGAAACCACGGAGCTGTATTTGGACGAGAACGACATTAAGACCATCCAAC
This sequence comes from Vespula pensylvanica, assembly GCF_014466175.1. NCBI lineage: Eukaryota > Metazoa > Arthropoda > Insecta > Hymenoptera > Vespidae > Vespula > Vespula pensylvanica. The sequence goes on along the minus strand of NC_057687.1, from coordinate 5,128,826 downwards.
CAGAGAGACTGAACCACCTGAGGATTCTGACCAAGCTGTAAATAAAACTCCCTCTTTATCTCTCTTTCTCTCTTTTATATCTTTTTCGAGTCGACTTTCACCAACATTCTAACCTTCTTTTCCCGTTCTTTTTTCCAGCGATTTGAGCAACAATCAGATCGGAATGTTGTCCAACGATACCTTTAGGAATCTCACGAAGCTGTCGCATCTGTAAGTCGAACATTTTCTAGTCTACTCTCTGGAGAGATATCAGAGATTTCTCGATACTCATACCTCTTTTTTTTTGTTTTCGTAGAATTATCAGCTACAACAAATTGCAATGTGTGCAAAGAAACGCTCTCGCGGGACTGAAGTCTCTGCGTATAATGTGAGTCTAATCGATCTAGTTTGATTACCTAGAAACATATTATATTTTATTAGGAAGAGTGTTAATCGATAATAATCGTTCCAACAGTTCTCTTCATGGCAACGACATATCGGTGATTCCCGAGGGTGCTTTCGAGGATTTAAAATCGATATCTCATCTGTAAGTACGCTCGACGCGAGATGATAAAGTTCGACAATAATTGGAATTCGAACGATTGCCACTATGATTATTCATTTTTCCAGTGCTCTTGGTTCGAACCCTCTCTATTGCGACTGCAGCATGCGGTGGTTGGCTGAATGGGTGAAAAAAGATTTTGTCGAGCCTGGTATAGCCAAGTGTATGGATCCACCGAACATGAGAGACAAACTTCTTCTGACGACACCACCCGACGCGTTTCAATGTAAAAGTAAGTATCTCATCGATACGTTTAAAGATCGCGAACAACTTGGTCGAGAAATATAATTTTTTATTTGATGTAAGTAAATCTTTCTTGGCCAAGCACTGTTCAATGATCTCATTCACTAATCGTGACGGTGTTTTTAGTTTGAATCGTGCAACGCGATCAGTCTGTTTAGTTCGTGGTTTTTTGGCCCATCAGCTCGGTACGGTACTAAAATTGCTCATTAATCGTAGACCTTTCTTCCGCGCAGCCAAGCAACAGCCAGCCGAGGTCCTGGCCAAGTGCGACCTGTGTTACACCGCGCCATGCCAGAACGGAGGACTCTGCGAGGCGCTTCCGGATCGGCAGTTCCGTTGCAAGTGCGCGCCAGGATATCATGGGGACCGGTGTCAGCATAAAATTGACGCGTGCTATGGAAATCCTTGCAAGAACTCCGGAACTTGCAAAGTATTGGAAGAAGGAAGATTCAGGTATTTACCAGCTAGACTATTCTCAAGTTTATCAGTAGCTCGTCGGGTCGACTTTAGCCTTGCTCGTAATCCCGTAGTTGAGTTTCTCTTCGACGTCGATATATCGAATCCTGTCGGCGCGGAAGATCATCCAACAGGATTGCGTAATTATCGGACGGAATTCCTTTGACTCTTCTATATCTCTCTCTATTCTATCGATCGATAGTAGATATCTTAGAAAAGCGTCTGAGTAAAACGAGCCTGCTGCTTCCTATGAATGCGAACGAATAATAATAATAATGATAATAATAATGATAATAATAATAATAATAATAATAATCACTATGACGTATCGAAAATCCAAGCTGGGCGATCGATACGTCGTCGTTAATAGTCGAAGTAGTGATAAAGAACAATTGGTAGAAAGTAGTTGAAAGTGCATGATAACATAGTGACGATGAAACCGTAATTTTGAAATCGATTAGGCCTATCAGTAGTAGTCTCGTAGATTTTTTGTAAGAGTGTGTTAATCGCCGTCATGAGATCGACCTGTCATGAGTCGAAAAGAAAAAAATTAATAAATAAAGGAAGGAAATATAGAAAGAGTAGATATGAAACGGGACGTGCACGTGAGCCCCGAAGAGCGACGCTAGTTTTAACGAATCTAGCTTGACCGAATGTCAAGCTCAATCTCTCGATTGACGTTCAGTCCGTGTGTGACAGTTGCGACTGTGCCCCCGGATACGAGGGACTCCGATGCGAGAGTAACGTCGACGACTGTGCGAACAACAAGTGCGCCAATAACGCGACCTGCGTCGACCTCGTTCAGGCCTATCGATGTGACTGCACCCCAGGATTCATGGGAGAATACTGCGGAGCGAAAATACCCTTTTGCACAAAGGGGCACGATCCCTGCGAGAACGGGGGTCGATGCGTCGATCACCAAACCCACTACAGCTGCGAATGCCCGATCGGCTTCACCGGCCTTAATTGTTCCACCAACCTGGATGACTGCGGTGATCATATGTGCCAGGTACGAGAACACTTTCCCTTTCGTTCGATATATAAATTACACGCGTCACGTTGTGTCCTCTTGTCCTCTTCATTCTGGATTGAATATGGATTCCTTATATTTTTAGAACGGTGCTACTTGCATCGACGGCATAAACAATTACGAGTGTAAGTGCGCGGCGGAGTATACTGGAAGGTACTGCGAGATTGCACCATCAACAGCCATGTTATATCCACAAACGAGTCCGTGTGCACATCACGATTGTCAGTATGGTGCCTGCTTCCAGCCAGCTCCTGCCTCCGCCGCGGACTATCTTTGCCAGTGCCACCCCGGCTATACCGGTAAATTTTGGGAAATCGTTTTACTTTTTTCTTCGCTACAAACGTAGGATGTAGTTTAATTACAAAAAAAAAAAGAAGAAAAACAAAACAAAACGTACTTGTAACTACACGTAGGAAAACGATGCGAGTACCTGACGAGTCTGAGCTTCGTGGACAATAGCTCGCTGGTCGAGCTAGAGCCGCTACGCACGAGGCCCGAGGCAAATGTGACCATCATTTTCACGACCACGCAGGAAAACGGGGTTTTACTCTACGACGGTCAAAACGGGGAGCATATAGCCGTCGAGTTGTTCAATGGTCGCGTCCGAGTCTCTTACGACGTTGGAAATTATCCTACGTCGACGATGTACAGTTACGAGATGGTCTCCGATGGTAAGCCCCACATGGCTGAACTTTTGGCGATCAAGAAGAACTTCACGATGAGGGTTGATCGCGGTCCAGCCAGGAGCATCATAAACGAGGGCCCGAGGGAATATTTGAAGCTCATCACGCCGATGTACGTTGGTGGTGTCACACCCGAAGTCGCCAACGTAGCCTTCTCCGAGTTTCATTTAAGGAACGTCACGAGCTTCCAAGGTAAAGATCGAACCGTTAAATCTGTTAGCATCCTTTACCGAATCGATCAAACCTAGAACTAACGAACTTTGATCCTCCAACACAGGCTGCATCTCCGAGATGTGGATCAACCACAAGCTGGTGGACTTTAGCAATGCCGCCAAAAGGCATCGCGTTACTCCTGGATGTGCTTCTAACGAGGAGGAAGCTGATGAAGCACGAGACGTCATCGAAGCCGAAGGCATTGCTGTCGGCAGTAACGAAGATACCTTGCCACAGGAGCACATTCCTCCTCGCGAACATTCCGGTAACTTTGAAATTCTTGACTCTGTCTTTTCCATATACAAAGCGAACATGTATTATAAAATTCTTAAAAAATCTTTTGACGAACTTATAGATATCGTCGTATCGCTCCCAATCACAGGAATCTCTGATCCCTGTGCCGGTCACGAGTGTAAGAAGGGCTCGCAATGCGTTCCATCGGCATTTGGGAATGATTATTCCTGCAGATGTCAGACCGGCTGGTACGGGCGATATTGCGAGAAAGGTGATTCAATCTATCTACTTAATTGAAACATTTTCTTTTTCATGACACTCATAGTTAACTGGTAGACTCTCGTGACTCTTAGAAAGCTTCGTGAAAGGCCCCCTTCGTTTATTCTGTGATTGAGACAAGATAATCGTAGCGAATTTCATTGAGTGCTGTATTTGGAGTTTTTGGCTTTTCGAAGGGATGGGAACTTTAGAGTTCCTGCTGGTGGCAGTCGATGATCGAAGTTAAACTTTTCATATCCGTTTCAGCGCCAACGTGTCGTAAAGAGCACACGAGGGAGTACTACAGCGAAAACGGATGCCGTAGTCGACGACCTGTGAAACTTGCCAAATGTTGGGGAAGTTGCGGCAATTCGTGCTGCTTACCAAGAAAGACCAAACGACGCAAGGTACTCTCTCTCTCTCTCTTCCTCTCTCTCTCTCTTCCTCTCTCTCTCTCTCCCTCTCTCTCTCTCTCTCTCTTTCTCTCTCCCTCCCTTCCTCCCTCTCTGTCTTTCTATGTTCGATCGATACCAAATTTTTCAAGATTATATCGAAACCAGTAATAATTTTTAGCACAGTGAACTTTCAATCCAGAAATCGAAGTGAACTTTTGTTAAAATCTAAACTCATAAAATTCACATATTTATTCGTAGTAAAATTTAAAAACTGAGAAAACTATCGAATTTCAGGTTCGGCTAATCTGTACGGATGGCATGCGGTACACGAAGGACGTCGACCTTGTTCGTAAGTGCACCTGCACTCGAAAGTGCTACTAGCAAGTAGTAATATCCGCATCTCGTCACACGAGCAGCCTCCCTCTCAACAATCATCATCGTAGCAGTACACTGAGACTTAGACGAGATCGTCGACGAAAAGACCCCGAGATCCAAAATCGCACTATCAATCTTTTAAATATCTCTGAACATTCGAAGATGCGCCGAAGAAGGAAAGAAGAAAAAAAGGATGATAAGAATAGAAGAAGATGGAAGAAGAAAAAAAAGAATAAAGTAACTACCCTCGACGCATCTTCAAATTAAAACCCAGGAGATTTTTGAAAGTGAAAGTGACAGAGAACAGTGCGGGCCAAAACTAAGATGGACACACACAGCCGGCTCAGTGTGATATGTATTATTAATTATTAATTATTATTAATTATTAATTATTAATTATTAATTATTATTACTATTATTATTATTAATATTATTATTAACATTAATATTAATATTAATATTATTATTATTATTACTATTATTATTATTATTATTATTATTATTATTATTATTATTATTATTATTATTACTATTACTACTACTATTATTATTATTATTGGAGATAAAGCGAAGAAGCTAAAGTATATTGTAAGTACTATTAAGTATGATGGACTATCGATATCGAAAGGGAAAGATAAAAAAAAAAAAATAAGAAGCCACACGCATACATATTGCAGTTTAACGCATATTAGGTATTATACGTATTATTATAGGATTGTAAGGATTCATAACTGCCTAATAACTGCCTAACAGGGGATGGAAAGATGAATAGATGAAGAAAAAATAATAATGGGAAGGATAATAAAAGAAAAGATGTACACGATGCAAGCACGCACGCATCATTCTCATCCCTAATAACGATTTGTGGGTACGATAAAAAGCGTGCTTGCGACCGTAAAACACATACACACATACACGTACACACACGCGCGCAGGCACACATTCACAGAGACAGACACGCAGTTGCGAATATTTAGCCGAGCACGTAACGTAACGTGTCCACACTATTAAAAAAAGACGATGATTCGTGAGATTTGTGGATATTAACGAATAAAAAAGAAAAAGATAAGTGGAGAAAAAGTAAGAAAAAAAAAAAAATAAATAAAAATAAAATGAGGAGAAGCGTTCCTGAACGTACGCGAGCGCACGGTGTATGTTTCGTCGTCTTTTTCGTTAAAATCGTTTTCTAAAAAGCGATAATGACAGAAAAGTTCCGCTTCTAATCAAAGAGGAAACGTTCATGGTGCGCTCGCCGATCGGTTTATCGCGGTCGAATAATAGCAGCTATCGATTTTTTTCTTTCTCGTTTTACTTCTTTCTTTTTTTTTTTTTTTTTCTTTAATCATGCACTGTACTCGAGAGAACGAATTAATTACGCACGATAAATGTTAGTTTTCCATATGTCACGTCTTTTACTCAACGAATGTTAACCCTACGTCGGGCATCTACTCCTAGAAAAGATGACTTCTAGATCGAATAAGAAAAAAAGGAAAAAGTATGAAAAAATATTAAAAGAAAGAAAGAAAGAACTGCCACCTTTTTTAGCATAATAATATATTTATAGCGAATACGTAGTTGAAAAGGCAATTGTTCCTCGGGAGACTCTTTTCTTTCTTCGTTCGTTTATCGCTCGATATTTATTTATTCGCCGAAGATTGTTCGTTTAAGAGCCAAGTATGAGATTTTATTATCGATTTTAATATTTACGCAAATAATTCTTTTTCTTTTTTTTGCATATTATATCTCTCCAATGCCATAAGCGTTTAAAGATTAGTATTCCTTCTAACGATATATTCTAACGTTATTTCTAACTTTTTATTGATAGTTTAAAAGTAAGATCTTTCGTAGGATAAAGTTTAAACGACAAAATAATATATTGTTTCTTATTTCCGTTCTTCTTTACTTTTTTCTTTCTTTCTTCTACTTCTCGTTTCGTTCACTTTCACGAAAAGTATGTAGACTTTGTCGATTCGGTATCGGCCTATTTACGATTAGATACATTCGAAGTCGATAATGCATTCTACGAGTAGCTCGTGAACGTGTAAATAAATTACGAACCGATCATGATTTTCGAGAATAGATTGAGAGGTCTCCGTGAAGAGCGTGGAAAGAGTTTCTAAATCGGTGATTTCGATGACTTCTGCGCACTACATACGGCCTAATCGTAATTAGTCTCGAGAGAATAAAAGTGCAGTTTGTGAAATATTCAAGGAGCATCGAAACTTCGGAATCGAATCGTTTTGAAATAGTTTGAAACGAACGATCGGAGACCGTTCACTTTCGAAGCTCGCTAATAAATAAATATTATTATACAATTAAATTGATCGAACAAATTTGTTCGAGGCAAAATTCGTTTTATTTTCATTGAAATTGATAGAGATTCGCTCGAGACGAACGATCGATTCGTGGCGCGTTTCGTAAAACGAGAAGTGATCTTTAAAGAATTTCATTTGTTAAACGTTAACGAACGACGAGATAAATTTGAGAATCTGTAATTTGAGAAAAAAAAGGTCGGTGACTCCAACAACTTCCGAACGGGGAGTCTCCATATCCGATACGCGAAGAGACGTAATCTTCGTGTAATTATTTTTGTATAAGAGAATAATTTATATGGGATTGTAGCGTATTGGTTCGTACGGGAAATATCATTCGAACTACTTAATTCGCTAAAATAGGTAGAGATTATTTCGCGTATAATATATTAATAATATAAGTTAATACGTGCACTTATCCGGTGAGAAATAATCCACTGTCATTCGATGGTTCAAAGCGTTTACAATTGATTACTTCGATTTTGATGAAATTCATTATCGATTTATTTCATTATTAAACGATAACGTACCAACGTATGCGCGTGGGTTTTTTCATAAAAGAAATTCTTTCTTTCTGATACTATATCTACATAGACCTTTGTTCGATTAATTTAAAAAATTTGTAATATAAAGGAAAGAGAAAACACATACGCGCACGCACGCCTAAAATCGTAAATAAAGTGATCGCGAAAAAGCGTATCGATTCTTCTCACCGCTCTCTCCGTAATTCATAGCCCAATTTAAGCATAGGTGTACCATAACGGCATACATACGTCATATTATTACATTGATACAACTTTGTAAGTATTAATAGCCGTATAAGCTCGCTTATATCGTTTCGTTTATAACTCGCTCCGACGTCGACCTTCGAAATAAATCCTTTCCAGAATAATGGCCAGTCGATTTTTCTTGCATATACATAGGTGCGATTAGATGCGAATTAATGTGAATCAACGTGAACGATTTTGAAAGTAAAGGAAAGAAAAGAGAAAAAAGATAGAGATAGGCAAAGAAACCAGTCGGATGATTATCAGTTCGATAATTTTCGAATTTGATTAAATCAACTAAATGAAGAAAAAAGAATAGAAAAATAGACGCGTATGGATTAGAGAAAAATTCGATATCAGCGAGGAGAAGCCATTTAGTATGAAAGTGGTACGCTAGGGAAATAGAATAGAGAAAAGAGAAAAATAAAAAAAAGATAATGCGAAGAGAAAGAAAAAGACAGACAGAGAGAGAGAGAGAGAGAGAGAGAGAGAGAGAGAGAGAGAGAGAGAGAGAGAGAGAGAGAAAGAGAGAGATAGAAAGTAAGGTGACGTTTTATTGCGAGGCGTACGTTTGTATTGGACAATAATAACCGGCAAAAAAGGATGAGTTAATTAGCGATGAAAAGAGTGTTGGCTTCAAAATGACCCTTTGTCAAATTTCCAGACGATTATTCTAAACGCAAAACTTTTTTCATTTTTCTTCCTAGCCGTCTTTATTCGATTCTTTCTCTTAGATTGAGAACATTTCTTATAACTCTTTCCATATAAGTTACAATAATTTTTTTGTTATTCTTTATTGTTTTATTTATTTATTTTTTTTTTTTTCTTTGAACGCGAATCTTACGATATAAGACCGACACTCTTTTCCCGATAAATAATAAACGAAGTTATTACATTTTTCAGAGTACTCTGAATTCTATGTTGGCAAAAAAGAGAGAAAGAGAGAGAGAGAGAGAGAGAGAGAGAGAGAGAGAAAGTTTGAAAGAAATAAAACGGAGAGAAAGAGAGAGTGCGTGTGAAAGAATTAGGATGTGTGAACATAAATTCGTGAGAGCATGATCATGAATCGAGAGGGAAGAATGGGATTTGTATAAATGTGTCTATCGCGAAGCACGTTTTACCAAATAAAACTGGAATACTGCATGCCTAGAAATACTATAGCTCTATACATGTAGGTATTAAATTAGGTATTAGCGTGAAAGCAAAATGTCTATGTTTATATAATGTAACAAATCTTCGAAATATGAATGCAATTAAATAAATGTATGTAAAGTTTATAATGATCGTTTAGTGTCACATATATTATCGTTTCGTATCGTTTTTAAAATGTTTAATTAATTAAAATATGAGTAAATCCCTGGAAGCAAGCAACCATTGTTACATCGTCGGTAATCGTGATAACGAATATTATCTAGTATTAGTAAGGAAGTTTCTATCGATATGAAACGTGTTATCTTGTGAAGTTGCAACGAAATCTATGTTATCGACGTTTGTAACCAACGAAAAGTTTTACCATTCGAGTCTATATAATATCAATTCTGAATGTAAATTACCATCCGTACAAACTTTTTCTTAATTATATACCCACCTTTTATCGATATTTATTTTTGATTAAAATAGTTTAAGGAAAACGGAAGATATAAAAAAAAAAAGAAAGACAAATTCTCGATCGTTGAAATAAATTATTCGAGAAGCACGTGGTATCCTGTAATATTTTATTCGATAAATCGTGATAATGCGTTTGTTTTGCACATTCGCTGCATATACAAATATATTTTCAAAGACAGTTCATCGTATTGATGAGAGTCGACATCGGCATTTTAAGGACGCAGTAAAAGGATCATCAATCATGATATCGATGATTATTTGTTTCTAAGGTGGTCAGCGCGATAATTTACGTATGTATATAGAAAAAGATTTTTCTCGTCGAATATATTATGAATTATCGTACGCATTAGAAAAGTTTACCTTCGTCGTGTGAAAGAGATTATGGATTGATCTAGATATGTTTATTATTCGACGATAACGACGCAATTTTAACTTAATTTTTTTGTTCTTCGCATATCGCACGGATACTTTGCGATTACATAAATTATATATCTGTTAATTTTTAATTCGACATTGATTTTTGGTAGAATATTAATCAACGTTTGAAAGAAGCAATGGATAATAGGATAACACGATGCTTTTAAAAAGAAAGAAAGAGAGAAAGAGAGAGATAGAAAAAATAATTTGCTATTCTCTCTTAGCCCATACCTTTCGAATGTTTTAACAGAAAAATGCAAAACTATGATTATCAAATTTCCATAGAAGAACAAATTAATTAATAGGAAATCAGCACCGATTTGAGATTATTTGTTATTCCTTATGCATTGATTATTTTGCATTGAAACTGAATTTTCGTAGATTCATACATATGTATGTATTTTGATACGTTCTCCATGCAATGTTGATTTTAGGCAAATCTCTCGACGCTATTCACGAAGACTATAATTTAGCATAGAGAAACGTTCTACTATCGTAAACTCGATATCAATCGAACTCACAACTGTGTTATTGAAAGGTAAAATTTACGAGCTAATTTATCAGAATTTATGCTCGCGAGAAAAAGTTTTTGAAGGATCGCATGTTAAGTTTTTCCATAAAATTTTTTCCTATTTCTCATGCATGTTCCTCGATGAGAGAGATAAAGAGCTCCTTGATATATCGTCGAAAGCTTTGACATTACTCTCGAACCGGATTCGATTTTCGTAAGTCGACGAGATGGAAACTACTAGCCCCTTGAGTCTTCTATCTCTCTGTCTCCATCTCTCTCTCTTTCTGTTCAGAGTGGTTAATTTGGAAGTCTTCACAAAAGGACCTAACGCGGCTCTAATTCAGAAACAACCGAGGGTCAAACCGGTACTAACGTAGAGTTAAACCGTAGCTAATCCAAGCTCTAATCCATTGCTAAACTAGAGAGAGAAAAGGAGAGAGACAGAGATAGATAGAGAGAAAGAGAGAGAGAGAGAGAGAGAGAAAGAAATAAAGAGAAGTGGCCCTGGCCTAAACTCAGAGTTCAACCGATCAACTACAACGATCTTTGAAGAAGATAAATAGAACTTTTCTCATTGTGAAACGAAACGAACTATAGTATTCTAAAACCTATATATGTATATATATACCTATATATATATATATTGTTTGTGTACAGTTACATTTGATCCACGAGCCATGAATGTTACACGAGCGTTTGTTAAAAATATAAAGAAGAAAATTGCGTGATCGTTATGAAAAGATACGTTAACGAACGAAAGACGCGCTGAAGCGAAGGAAAATTTTTCTCTCTCTCCCTCTCCCTCTCTCTCTCACTCTCTCTCTCTCTCTCTCTCTCTCTCTCTCTTTCTCCTTCTAACTATCTATCTATCTATCTATCCATCTATCCATCTTCTCCCTTTTTCAGTTCACTCGTTCACTCGTTCACTCGTTCACTCGTTAACAGAATATCCAAGCGATGCAGAAATCATCTCTATACAGGAAACATCGTTAGGAGGTTTCTTCTTCGACAGCGTCTTCCATAACGAAACTCGTTTTTTCCATTTCTTATTTTTCCTTTTCTTCCCATAATCCACTTGAAAATCGTATTTTTCGTACTACGTTGCGCAGTATATATTCAATCATTTTCAAGATCAATGAGATTGATCTTCACGTTCTCGATGCACTCTTCCTCCACGTCGCAGGGGTTGGTACTTTCCGTTCGGTATGATTTAAAGTCGTTTGACTTTTGAAGCACTTCCGACATGTTAACCGCCAAAATGCTAACCTGAAGTCGGCCGAGTAAAATGCGTAGATGAATGGATTTATCGCTGAATTTATCCAACCTAAGAAAGAGAAACAGCAAAAGAGACGAATCGTAAATTTACGTTCGTTTCTTTTTCTTTTCGTAATACATAGTTTAAGTGAAAAAGTTACGATTATCCTGGTGAGAAGAAGGAAGGAATATCGTTAAGAGCTACGAATCGATCGCTGAAGATGTATTGCTCTTTGAGCGGCTAAAGTTCACCAATAAAATTGTTGCCTGCACTGGCGACGTAGTGAGAAAAGTTTTTATCGTATTTCAGAAAGAAATACTTCCTTCTTCTCACGAATGTTGCCGACGTGCCCTCACGATCTTTTCTATATAGATATATAGAAAGCAGGGTACGTATATATGTATGTATGTATTGTGTATATCTACGTATCTACTTTTTCTCTCTTTCTCTCTTTCTCTATCCATCTATCTATGTATCTATCTATTTCTTATTCTTTCTTCTTTCTATTTATTTTTTTCTTTTTTCATTTTCTTTATGTATATATATTATGTGTGTGTGTGTGTGTGTATGTCTATTTATAAATTATATATATATATATTTATTCATTTATATATCTATTAGTAGTATCTCCGAATGAAATTGTTTCCGCCAATATTCTATTGAAAAAGTTGTACTATGAAATCGCTGGTAAAAAGTAGAATTTTCTAAATAATCCATCTTGACTCTTACTCTTTTTTCTCTGTTTCACTGTGATCATATGAAACTTAAGTTTGCTTTTTCCTACCCCTCGAGCAATCTTCATAGATTATCGAAAAAACGAACGATTTCGATAGGAAGGAAAATTCGACGGATCGTAGGAAAGACGACTACGCCGACTACGCGACACACGTTTCGCTTCGAATCCTCACAGGAATTCTTAGAACGTTCTACCACCACCATAGTTCGAGCAAAGGTTTTGATAAAAATTGCATTTCTTGATAAGTAGAACGGCAGTATGTACGCGAATTCTAACTTTGTACCTCGCTTATGTACGAGGAAATACGGTGAGATATGTGATTCAAGATACACACATACATACACACATGTATATTTTATGTGTATATATATGTACATACATAGATATACAATATATGTTAAAACGTAAGTTCTTATCAGTTTTCTATTTGTCTATAACGCAGAACTGATATCTGACTCATATGCATAGATTCACAGAGAAAGCAAAAAGTACCGAGATAGAGAAGACCCGTGAAAAAAAAAAATACCAAATGATAATTTACGTAAAGGCCTCACAAAAAAAACTGCTTGATTACTGCCTTTGAGAATGTTACCAAAGATAAACAGAAAAAAGAAAGAAAGAGAGATAGAGAAGAAAAACGAAACAGAACAAAATTCATTCGTACGTATGATTGTCGGTACCTAGCCACGTTAATGCCGGCATCAGGATATCTGGTGGTTCCATCGGGACGAACGGAGTGGCAAGATAGAGAATGAAGAATGGTAACCAGCAAGCCACGAAACCGCCCACTACTACTGCCAATGTGCCAGCGGTTTTCGTTTCCCTTGCTACCCTGTTGATACAGCTCTGCTGATGACCTCGAATTGTACCCACTTTCTTGCAACTGCTCGTAGTTTCACCCTCGATCGACGTCCTTTCGCAAGTATCACTATCCACCGTACACTCCGAACGACGAATCTTCATGCTCTTTGTACGTTCGATCTATATCAAAATTAGGTAGATACATAAATCAAGTTTATAATGGTTTGTTTGTTGGTTTGCTTGTTTTTTTTTTTTTTTTCATATGAATTGATGACATTATTTTTGGAATAGATTTTTGTAAATTTGGTTTTCTGAATTATTTCTTCCTCGATAATATCACTAGCAACGAAAAAGTAGGATAAAAGCAAAAATACGTCGAATCATCGATCGGATATTGCGTGATGTACAACGAACCGTATTAGCACACTTCAGCACGTATCAAAGATGTAGAGTAGGAAGTAACGAATATAACACGCTACGTTAGGTGGGAACGATCGTTAAATGTTTTCCAGGACGTCGAAATTTATTCGGAACTTTCGTAAATTGGTTGTGCAAGTTTATGGAAGTAAATGCAACTACTATCATGAAAATGAATAATATTTCCGAGACGATCAGTAAAATTATTTTAGTGGAAATGTGGTGGAGAAAATAAATGATAAATTATTTGAGAATATTACCGGTGCATTTCGAGTTCGTCGACGAGTTTTCTCAGAGTCACCGGTCTCCAAGTTTCTGTGTCGACTAGCTATAACGCAGGAGATCCTTCCGTAAACGTAAAGCATGACTAACATTGGTAAGAAGAAGGACCCGCAGGCAGAGAATATGACGTAGGAAGAGTCCATGTTGTAGGAACACTTTTTGCTATCGCGATTAGTTGCTCGTGGGAAACAGCCAAGAAGAGGAGGGCTCGTAATCGCACCTGCTAGTATCCAGACAGCTACGATCATTAAACCAGCCAATCTCTTACTTCTCCGTCTTCGGCTGTAGACTAATGGTTGAGTCACCGCGAGGTACCTTCAAAATGACACACTTGTGAAGTGATAATGAGATCTTACGAATATACGTATATAATAAGATAATTTATTAAAAGCACTTGATTCAAACATTAATAATAATTAATAAGATCAATGAAATGAAAATTGATTATAATTAGTTGCGTTTACTTATTAATTTAATTCTTTTAAAACGTCTGGAAACTTTGATATCATTTTTTTAATCCATTTATGATTGGCAACTCTTCGATATAAATTTGTACTACACGATTGTTTATGCCAAAAGAGTCTTAAGAAAATTTCTTATTCATCAAAGGCGCTAGTTAACGTCATTATCGACGAAATCTGGGATATTGCCAAACTCCAGCGCGTTAAACCATTTACAATAATTTATTCCAAATTTTAGGGTGATCAAACTGAAACGGATGAAGTAATTTTATTCGTCACACACGATGATCCTTGAGAAATAGAATTTTCAGGAAAAAATCTACTTCGAATCACAAGTTGATCTTTTTCTTAACGCTTTATCGATCGCACACTCGCGTAGACTCGAATCGAAGTTGGAGTTTGGCCAATTTTAGAATCAATTTTCCAATGGAATCTACGATGAAAAGATTAAAATGTAGTATCCGTAAAAGGCCAAACTGTTAAATTATTACCAAACTTAAAGGAATATCCCGAGAAAGTATTCATGTGAGTATAATAAATATTATATATAAATATATACATATATATGTATATAATAAATATATATATAATAAAATTATATATATATAACGAAATAGAAACGAATATTCAATTCCATGAGGCGTGTGCAACGACCACAAATTCGAGCCACGTAAAGCAATCGAGCACGACCGTATCCGTAGCTTTCCTCATTTAACAGGAAACTTTTCACAACGGTTCTAACCTGTGGGCTGATAATTTTTGACGCGAGGAAATGAGAGAAAAAACGTGAAATTGACACGTGCGAAAAGTCATAAGACGAGAGATCGTACACTCTTATCGTAGAGTGTGAGTAAGAGTGAAGATGAGAAAAATGAGAAGAGGAAAGGAGAAGGTAAAAATCTATCGTACGGTGCATGGACTATGCGGGAAACGAACTTCTCGATAATCTCGTTAAACTTACGTGACGAGATTCACTACTACGTATATGGGATCTTACCTGTCTATAGATATCGCACACAACGATAGAATACTAGCTGTGCAGAGAAGAATGTCCAAGGACACCCAAGAGTCGCACAGGATTTCACCGAGTTCCCAGCTTCCGCCGTTCAACTTGTCCATACGACATAATAGTAATGTGAAAAGATAGAATGCAACGAAAACAGAAAAAGGGAGAGAGAGAGAGAGAAAGAGATGGTATTGTCAAGACGAATTCTAGTTTTTCGTTTGATAGCCGGATCGAACATTCGTAAGAACGTGTTGGTTGTCCAAGGAGAAAGGAATAATACATGACGTCGATTGAATTCAATTTCTGGAAAATCTTTTGCTTGTCCTGGATAAAGCTTGATACGTCTCACGATTCAGGACTTATATCTCTATATATGCTTCTTTCATAGAAAGAGAAATATTACTTTTTTACTAACGATATAGCTATCCTCAAAATGTAATGAAATATTTCGATTAAATCGGATGTTTCTTTCTTTTTTATTTCCTCGAAAAAAAAGTTCCATATATTTCTATTAAATATGATATATGTATTTCTTTCTCCGGAGATCACGGACTGATCATGGACTGAATTTAAATTAAAATCGGCCAATCGAAATTTATCTTCCTGTTATCAACTTTTATTTTTATTTTCCACGATAATCCATATTCAATTTTTTCCACGATAAAAATCGGAGGAGTGTCGGTTCAATGAAAATGCAATCGTGCATGAAGGTTCATAAAGCGAGAAAAAAGTTTGCTAATTATTATTATATTACGCGCTATTGCATCGCATTACGCTTTATATTATTTTCATATCTTTGATATAATCGCATTCACCCATGTTATACCTTAATATATATATTTGTAATATCATGTTCAGGTATGAAAAAAAGAAAGAGAGAGAGAGAGAGAGAAAGAGAGAGAGAGAGAGAGAGAAAGAGGAAAAGATTTATTACGTCTACTCTCAGAATTTATTAAATTTATTGAAAAGTATTCTGGAAGCGTCCTTTGTATTTTACGATTCCGATTTTACTTTATACCTCTATTTTTTTATTATAAAATATCGAATGATTATGAAATTTTTAGAGATATCTCGACATTTTTTTAAAAAGTATAACTATCTGAAAGTTATGCAAAAGTAAAACTCCTCGCCGTGATGTGGCTAAGATGGACTACCTTCTTGAAAAACTTAGCTTCGATATTTGTTTAGTACAAAACTTCGCTATCGGAAACGAACCAATTTTTATGTTAAAATTTCGAGATGAATAAAATGAAAAAGAGAGAGAGGGACAGAGAGACATAGAGAAAGAGAAATTTGATATTACGCAAATAGAATAAGACTAATGTATTTTTTTTTTTTTTTTGAAAATTTTTCAAACTAAAGAAAAGATTTTTATTTTCCTGATTATTATCTTCATCAAGGAACATTTTTAATTAAATGAATCTTCGAAGGAAAATATTCGAAGGATTGAAAGCTCGAAATCCCTGGCGTCCTGACGTGTACACACGAAGAACGTCCTAATTTTCTAGACTAATTGTGGACGTTCAAGATCGTCTCGATTGGATTGCGTTGATGAGCTCCATTATATTCCACGTCGAACTCCAATCTAAATGTAAAATCACTATTCGTTACCTCGAACGACGATCGCCGATTTCATGTTCAGAGCATTAAGTACGAGAAGGTGTTGGCGATTGATGAGCTCAATTTCGAAAAGGTTCATCGATCGGGAAATGCTCAATCGATCAAAGAACTATAACGGAGACTGTTGAATCTAAACGAGCTAGTATTCGTCTATTAACGATTAAACGATCGTCAAAAAACGAAATTCGAATAGATTACAATATTGGTAATATCGTTGAACCAAATAAATATCGGCTTCCACAGAATATTCGTTCTTTATTAAAACTAATACGTACGTTTATTTATCTCTTTTCCTTTATTTTTTTATTTCTGTTGATAATAAAAAAAGAAAGAAAAAGGAGAAGGAAAAGAAAACGAAGATATCTATCTATTCGATCAATCGAATAGAATCAATTCGTTATCATTCATGATTAGTAATCGTTATCGGGAAGAATTAAGTCTCAATAACAATCAATTCCTTTGCAAGGAATTGACAAGATAAAATGGAGAAATTAAAATTATGAAAAACGTAAGAACTGGTGAAGCATATCAATGATGTTCGCGCAACTGACATGAATTATATGCGACGAGGGCACTTGCCCGCCATTCACTGATTACCAATTAAGCTTGACGCAATGTTGACGAGGCAGAAGAGACGTTGCATCCCTCTCTCTCTCTCTCTCTCTCTCCCTCTCTTCCTCTCTCCCTCTCTCTCTCCTTTTCCCCTCCTCTTTCTCTCTTGATCGTTGTGTGTATATATACATACATACATACATATATATATATATATATATATATATATATATATATACATGCACATATACTGATATGTTCTTCAGCTTAACATAGACATACCTGTAGCAGTACAGCCGGTGGCATTACAGCCAAACCGACCAATAAATCCGCGGCGGCCAAACTGGATACGAAACAATTAGTAACGGACCTTAGTCGTCTCGTCGTAATTACCGCTGCTATCACCAGTGTATTGCCGACCTACAATGGAAATACTGTATAATACCGTTTACGCGGAATTTCAATTTTCATTCAGAACGGGAAAGATAATTGACAAGAAACAGGGATAAATTAAACTGGATAGAGATAGAGGAGGTATCGTTGCCATTTCGTTCGTGTGAGTTCGCCTGCTGGCGAACGAAACTTCGGAATTGTCTATAACTGTTTTTTTTTTTTTTTTAACGAGTAGAGGAAAACGAAAAGAAGTACAGAGAAAAAGAGAAAACGAAACGTGAGATAAAAAGCTTTAAATACTCTCACTTTCTTCAGTTAAGAAAAGAAGAAAATAATTAGTTAACGTAAGAAGGTATTCAATGATTTATCTTTTTATCTGGATTATTCTCGTGAAGTTATTGAAAAAGTATATTTATTTTAAAATAAATAAGTTCGGAGTTATATATTTTTTTTCTTTCTCAGTTTACTAATAAATATTTCTAACGAATGGTGCATAGGAAATATCCAATATTTCTCGATTCGTAAGAGAGAGAAGGAAAGAGAGAAAGAGAGCGAGAGAGAGTGTGACAGAAAGAGATAGAGAGGAGAGGAAAGCGTCGCCTTAAAAAAAGAAAAAGAGAGATATAAAAAAAAAAAAGAAAAGCTTAATCCATTGTTACAAACGTTTTCGATGGAAAAAACTCAACGAGGTTATCTATACGGAATCACCTATAAGCCAACGATTTAAATTCTTCGGCCATTTCCCTTCATCGATATGGAGGATTGAGTCACACGCGAGATGTGAATTTTTACCCGAGAGACTCGATTTATCGATATTCGTTGAAAACAACGAGACGAATATAAGTAAAGATGGGGATAAGAGGTGGAGAAAAATCGTAAAAGACATCAGAGATTTGCTTACTATAGTGACGACGATCAGCATGCAGAACAGAGCAGCCAGCACGAGATCGGTCCAATTGGCTAGATAATATTCCGTTTGCGTATCGCGTTCGTCCGTCGGTACTGTTCGATTCCATTGATAAACGTCCCCATGGTAATCAGTCGTTTGATTCGCCATGACGCTTATCCACGATCCATTGACGACGATTTCTGTTCACCCGTCCGTACGTTTCCGGACATCGTCAGGATTTCTGAAAGTACGTCAAATATAACAACGTCAAATAATTTTATTCGATCTCGTCGAATTCATTTACGAATTTTTTTCCATTTCGTTTAATTTCTCTATTCTTTTTTTTATTATCATTATTATTATTTATATACATTTCTTATTTATTTTTATTTTAATCCAGTTCCTTTCCTTGTTTGTGAACTCGTTAGAATAACGAACGAAAGCTTCACTCGACTATCGGTTCGATATATGTATATATAACATTCGGTTCTCGTGGAATCCAAGACGAATCTATTCGTGTATTGATCCAAATAAAAAGATATTGTTTATTCAAATTACCTTGCTCGTAATTGGATTAAAAGCTGTATTTGAATGTTGTTTCGATAAAATAACAAGCTATTGTTTGTAACTGTTAGCTGCTAATTTAAATTGTTTCAAATCGAAAATTCGGTATGTTCGTTGGAACTAGTTAAATACGTATGTACATCGCCGCTGGAAGAAAATCGAAATCGAATCGATTTAGGTGCTTGTTTAAAATTGGCTAGCGTGTCTCTCGCATATTTTCACAATTTTAAGAGACCTCGTGGTTGAGATATTTTCGTTTGCATATGCACAACTTGCAAAAGGTTTACATATTTACGATCACTTTATTCTATTACTGGAAAGGTAAGATAGGGCACACGAAAGGAAGGACAGAGAAAGTGGATGCAAGAAATAAGAAAAAAAAATTGAAGAAAGATAGAACGAAGTAGGGATAGCAAAAAGGCAAAAGGCTACTTGTATCATAGAGTTCCTGTTTGCATACGTAAATATACATACACGGTCTATCTCTTACTGAAAAGTTGTCTGAAATGTAATACGAATGAAAGTAGAAATATCTATAGAATAGATATACATAATATAGTATCTTCATATATAATAGAAAAATATTTCTTTTAATGGCGAAATTCAGACCACAAAAATCATATCAGAAATATATTTTATGTGAATTTTTTTTTTATAAAAATCCTCGAATGTTCTATATAAATATATTCAATTGTTCACGGATATGAATTTACTAAATATCGAGCCTATCTTTTTTTTATATATCCAATAATAAAGGAACATGCACATCACACCTTATGGCAATGGGTAGACGATTAATTTACAATCCACTGAAAATGAGGCACAATGAAGCCGAGAGAAAGAAGTTGGTCCGAGTTGGCACGAATTTGCTATAAAATATAGAATGCTTCCGGACAGGAGGTGAATTTTCTCTGCCGTAAATTTAATTATCTGGAAGCTGAGAATGGTGGAAGAGAAGAGAGAGAGAGAGAGAGAGAGAGAGAGAGAGAGAGAGAGAGAGAGAGAGAGATAGAAATAAAGAGATGGAAAGAGAATGAAGAAGAAAGCAAAAGTAAGCAGCAACGAATAAGGATAATAATAAATTACTCATCTGCCACAAATTCACAGATACGTTTTGCACATGTGGAGCCAAGGGAAAAGCAGAAACAGAAGCTTCGTGATATCGCAATTAAAATTAATCTTTCGATTTATGAGTCGGTTCAAGCGAATTCTTGACTGTCCCTTAGAGAACATCAATCAAACATTAGAAATTTTTTAAGACGAACTAGAACACGTACACTTATAAACATTTCACATTTTACATTTCTCATATCACGACTATAAATAATTGCTGGTCGAATCAAAATTAATTCTGTTAATCGGATTTAATCATAAATACACATACACACACACACACACGCATATCCATTATGTAAAAAATCTTCCTACTGAACGTGCTCTCGCGTAAGGTCGTTTCATAACGAGCGATCGATTCGTTGTTGGGCGGCTCATTAATTCGTGAACCCATCGAGACGAGAATTTCTGCCTTACCGCCCTATTATAACGGGTATGCTGATTAAATAAAATAACGTAAAACGTACGGATTCTCTATTCCAGCTCATTTTGAAGCCTTAGTATTTTCACTTATCCCTTTTTCTTCCTAGAATAAGAAAATTTTCGAAAAGAATTTCTATAGGTCTTTTGAATCTATAATTTATCCTCCTTTTATCATATAGTAATGAATGCCAAAATTTTATTCTTTCGGAAGAACTAATGATAGAAGTTATCTCGTACTAGTAGTTTCCCGAGTGAATCTGAACGAGCTAATATACCTTCAGCTAATGGTGCAAAATGATTAATAGTTTCGCAAGATTGTCGAGTAAATTTAAAGGTATACACATATATCAAGATTAACTAAAGAGTAAAGTACTACTGCCGTTAGTTTATGTCTAGTTTTGCTATTATAACGCATTACTGTTTGGTCATTGGCTTGTGGCACATATGAATATTGTTCTTCTATGACATTTTGAGAATTAATTTATTAACATTACGAGAACTCACTGTTCATAGAGTTAACAGTATGATTAAAGAGAAAGATAGAAGAGAAATAGAAATTGTCGATTTAGACGTCGTAACAGAGTACACATCGTTAAGACTTCGTCTACGATGTTGCGTTAATAAGAAGGTTAAGTAACTTCTTGTTGAAGTAACTTTAAATTTTATTGACTTCAAAGGAAACGTCGATTCCAAAACTTGTTTTATTTCATTTTACTTAATTATTTATCTTGACTATCTCTACCTTCGATTCGACTAATTTTTCTATTTTTTATTTAACAATTTTTTAAAAATATGTTCGATTATAAAATATCGAAATAAACAATTTCATTAGGTCAATAGAACAAAAGTAGAACAAAAATCTTTTATAAAAGCGAGAAATATGATGGAATGTTCTCTCATCTGCTCTTTTAAAGTAATACGCTCGAATGATTTCATATGCGTACACTTTGAAATCGATGTCACGTATGTAATGCACTAGCGCAGATTGAAATCGTCTAAAAATGTTAACATCGGCACTGAGGAAACGTAAAGACGAATTCTTGGAAATTTTGAGATGAAACACGCTTTATCCTTTATCTCAGCGACTCACTATAGAATTCTTTTACAAGTATTACGAAGAACAAAGATCTCTTATTTGTAAGACACGACGACTGACCAACTTTGTGACGATCTTTTATTCTTCCAAGAGAGGAAACGAATGTTTCGTGAGCAATGGCGTGAAAATAAGAGGAATTAGCATAGATATAGGTAGATGGCTGTGTGCATCTGTGTTCTCTGATCTTTCGTAGTATCCTTTTCACGAGGAAGAGATTCATAGAAAATGTTTGGAAAGGACGAAGTTCGCCTTTAAAGTATCAATTAATAGAAACCTCTTTTTTTCTTTTGACTCAGTTTGAAATAATTTCAAAGCAGAAGAGAAAGAAAGAGAGAGAAAGAAAAAGACACAGATAGAAGTTACGTTCGTTTGTAACGTTGGCGTGGTATCTTGAACATATCTTGTGGTTATCTCGCGTCTAGTCACGTTTGAGAAGTGCTCTCGAGAATAAAATTGTATTCCTTCGCTTGGATGCATAATAAGAACGCTATAAAATGAGAGGAAAGGAGACGAAAAAGTGAAAATAAGGAAAGAAAACTAGAAGTAGAAAGAGAAAAGAAAGATGAACTAGTGTAGCAAAACAGTGTCAAGTTGTATAATATCAGAGTATAATATCAGAAGAGAAAACATAAGGGGAGATGAACATATAATCCGTAAGAAAGTCGATAATAATAAATAATATTAAAATAACACGTCACATTTTTATTAATCAATTAATTACAAATATCGCTTATCTTACCTGAGATCTTTTACGTTTGTTTTTAATTTTTTACTCTGTAAAATTGTCACATCGACAATAAAAATTTTAAACTATGATTTTCATTGATGAATGACAAAAAAAAAAAGAAGAAAAAACGAAGAGGGAGTAAGAGAAATCGTCATCGATGTTTTCCAAGAATTTTGTTTATCGGCACGAAAAGTAATTCAGAAAGTGTGGCGAATCGATGAACCGATGATAGAAAAATTCTCGAACACGAATCGTTGATATAGAGGGTGATGGAAAGTGTAAGCGTTTCGCTATAAATAATGTCTGCTTTCGAGCATGGTTCTGCCCGATGCTAGATACTTGATGCAAGGAGAATGGTTTACGATGTATAAAACGTGTCTCGTGAAATTGGAACGAAGTTCGTTGAAGGATAGGATGATACGATGCTTTCGGGAAATTGCGAAAAATCGCTAACGATTGATAGAAATGGAGCGAGGTAGAGAGAAAGAAAAGCATTGCATGCATCGAATATATATATATATATATATATATATATATATATATATATTTTTAAAGAGATGACGAATTTTTGTAAAGGAATTTTCTCCTACTTCAATTTTGATATACGTACATACATAGAAACGTATAATCCACTAGAGATTTTCGATCGTTTTTATCGATCTCACTTATTTATTTCTCTCCCACTTTTCCTATTTCAGTTTTTCATTCTCTCTCTCTCTCTCTCTCTCTCTCTCTCTCTCTCTCACTCTCTTGCCTCAAAATTTATTTTAAAATCGATATCTACTTATCTGTAGAAAGATCGTTACGTATCGGACTACCCTTTCGGAAGAGTGTATTCTTCCTGGATTTTCTTTTCTAGTAAATTTCTACAATTCGACTCGATAAGCTTCTTCTTCAAAATGAATGTAGTGGTACCAGTAAAATAAGTCAAGAGAGAATGGAAGATAGACAAGTAGATACTAACGAGACCGCGGAAACAAGAATTCCAGAAATGTTTTAACCTCTTTTATATATCTATATATATGCATACTATATAGTACATATAAAATACATAAAAAATATTGTAATATAAAGAAAATATTATAGAAGTAAAAAGTTTCGTGAAGTAAAAAATTGCATCTTTTTATTTTTATCCCTGAAAGAATTTTACGAATTTTTACCATTAATACTTTTTTCGTTAATTTCACAAAAACCGTATTACTAGTTTCATGTACCAAGATATTTTCATTGCTAATCTTGTGTATTCAACGTTGTTGATTATATCGTCCTCTATAAATATCTCTTTGAGGAAAGTTAGTAATTGTTTATTTAACCATACGAAATTAAGTGACTCTTCAAATGTTTGCAGTTTCGTGCTTAGATACCATAACGCATTAGTTAGGAAATTGTCGGGATCGTCTAATAACTAGAATTATTGAAGAGTACAATATAATAATAAGTTTGTAGCGGACCGAACTGAGTAAAGATGGATAGCCTTGAGTATTGAGAATAATAACTAGAAAAACAAAAGAGATGAAAATGACGTCAAAACTGAATCGATGAGGACAATTGATCGATGCACTTCGATAAAACATATATTTGATATATTATCTTTAATCATATTTGTTATTATTATTAATAATTATTCAAAGTAATTGTAGTAGTAAAAATAAACAATTTCACAACCATATAAAAGACGAAATTTTTTTTTCTATTTCTATCATTAATACTCCTAATATTAATACTTCTACTACTGTTCTTTGAGATCGATTATGTTTGTTGGTTAACAAACCTTAAACTCGATGAAACAGTTACGTGAAATATTAGTTTTCAGTGGAGTAGAGAGTTTATGAGAACTTTGTGACTTTTGTGAAATTTCGAACTGTATGGGAAAGCCTTTTATACTATATTCATTGTATGCATCATAATAACATTAGCTTCCTCGATTCGAAGGAGCATAAGAGCATCGATGTATGTATGTCTACGAATATATAATATGCATGCGCTGAAGTACATAAAATATATGTGTTCAAAAGTTTGAATTTCTCTGAAAGAAAATTTCCTCATTTACAACGACTACATGATAACAGAACAATAGTTAATAGTATCGAACATAAATTATCACTTTTTGTAAAACATGTTCCATGTCATTAATTTTCAAAAATAAACAGAATTTCTTTTCAACTATTTTTCTTCGGTAACGTTAAACAATATATTATTTCTAAATTTTGATCTTCAAGCTTCGAAAGAAACTTCTTATTGATTCCATCGATTAAAAATTTGTTTTCTGATTCTTGTCATATCTAATATGTTCATATAAAATAATAAAGAATCTGATTCTTTAAGCGAGATAAACTTAGTAATATTATACGTTCTTTATTAGTATCTTTTCTTAAAGAGGAGAAAGCAAATATGATTGATTTGAGAGAAAAAAAATATTAAAGTTAACTTAATTTTATAATCTAAACTAAAAAAATATATATGTTTAAATTAAAAATATATATGTTTAAATTAAAAATATATATGTTTGTGTGTACGTGTGTATAAACTTCTAAGATTTAGCTCATGTTTATGGAAATCTTAGTTCTCTCTCTCTCTCTCTCTCTCTCTTTCTCTTCCTCTCTTTACTGTCAAACAGCACGGTGTAGGTATATTGAGATTACTCAGATATGCTAATTAACTAGGTAGCTTCTTCTCGCTCATCCTGTCAAATTTCCTTTACTCCTTTTCTAGAATGTTCCTCTAAAATCAGATAACACATTTCTCAAAGCTTTGTTGTTTTTAGACACAATAATCTCTATTGTTTTTGGCAAAAGCTTTATCTCAAATTTTCTATTGGTTCGTAAAATAGATCAAATTTAACGAGTGTGCGAAGTAAGCTTTATTCGTAGAATATTATAGAATATCATAACTCGTTTCAAAAGTTTTTCTGTATATTTCACTAGGATCTTGCTAGAAATTTATTTTACTTCCTTTTCGAATACATTCCATATACATATATACATATTTCGAGGCAGTATTTAACAAACCGAATAAATAATACGCTCCAAATATGATTAACATAATTCTGTTGTAATTTATTGAATCTATTGAATCAGCGATCATTGATCTTAATTCGTTAATCCTTTTCCACAAATTGCTTATGATAGTTACTCAAACATGTAATGTCGATATTATTTTAAAAAATATTAACTTTAACGAGTGAAAATTGAGAATATACGAATCATCATTGATCTTTTTCGATTCGATAGAAATACTAGGATGATTTAATATTCAGAAAATGAACTCGGAGCGAATATTAGATTCCTAGTTGAACGATTAGCCTTTATCGATGATAACTCCCAAACGGATATCACTCCGTTTCGTAATTAGTTTTCGTAGAAACTGCACCTTCGTGTTGGCCGGCGTGCAACTATTCGCCTAGCACGTTTATTAAAGCCAATTCGTAAGATTTATTGACACAGAAATTAAAGAGAAAATCTTTCGTTTTGAATCGTTCCATCATTTATAAGTTATCCCAATATACCAGTTCTTATTTCCAAAATGAACTTTCTTGACGATTTCTTTTTAATAAGTTTGATTATATAGTTATACAATCATTCAAAAATCAATCTTCTTTGAATCCTATTAAATCGCTTCGATAGAAGAAGTGAAGTTTAGTAAATACAGGTAAAGCTAATTTACGTTAGAGTATTTAATCTATGTTTAAAGCCGTAGGACAGCGTTATTCGACGTTATCCTTTTGGTCAGCTTTTTTAAAATCTATTAAAAAATTTTATATCCGCTTTGTTCTCTTATCTTCGTCATTTTATCTTTACGTAGTAATTTTTATTAAAAATAAAAGGAGAAAAAATTCTCCCTCTCCCTTTCTTTCTCTCTTTTACTCTCTTTTTTAAATTTTATACCAGCCATTATCCAAGAATCGTTATCAGTTCCTATCGTATAGTTTACATCGTCGTTTGTAATACTTTTTACCTAATATGTAATTGTTCTAAATTCGAATTTCCATTCGGAAATTCAATCTGTCGGTGGTATTTCAAAATGCTTCGTGCCGATACAACCGGCAAAGGCACTAACCACTTCTTAAAGTTCCTATCTCTCTTGCTTGCCTTTTCATTCCTTCCTTATTCGAGCTCAGAATACGACCAGCGAACTATTCATATTCCTTATCCTCGTAACTGCTTTAACTATTTTACCAGGTTTTCATCTTTACTGTACTATTATATTCTCTGACGATATACCGTAAAAAGGAAAACGAGAGCTTCTCAAAATCAAACTTCACGTTTGATTGTTAGAAAATTGAAGATCGTCGATAAGAGTACTTGTATTTTTGATAGTTCTAAATGAAATATTTTAGATGGATAGATCGATTGAAGTGGAACGGATAATTTATTGCAGTTTTATATGCTCGTCGAGCATATGCGACTTGGATAAATGAGTTTTATATGTTCTACTTTTTCTACTAACTCAACAAGTATATCTATGTACGTCGACAATGTCTTTCATACTTTTAGCGAATTTCTTTTCTCGTTTCTCTTTTCTTCTCATTCTCTCTCTCTTTCTCTACCTCCCTCCCTCCCTCCCCCTCTCTCTCTCTCTCTTTGTTGAAATATATCGAAAGAAACTTGATGGGTAGAATATTTCTTCTAAAGAGTTAATATGTAACATTAAAATCTTTTCTTATTACTTAACGGAAGAGTAATTAAAACCTCCTTTATATTATAGCTCTTTACGAACAAAAACGTAGATGGATTCACGAGAATGGAAATAACATGTTTCAGGTACTCTATATTCTAAAAGATATTCGTATTCGTGTGATATCGAGATAATTTTATTCAAAGATATTGTTGAACGTACAATGTCGAGGGTTAATATATTCACGAGTAAACTTAACAGACACCGATTCCTAAAGATTTTCAATATTGTTACATTTTGTAGTTCGTAGTAAAGAAACGTTATCATGTACGTCGTTTGTTATTAAAATTATATCTCTTCTATTATAATAACAATAAAAATGATAACGCGCCAGATGCCGAGAGATTTGTTTTAATCCGACTTATTGACAAAGTTTTTACGCTTTATTTAAAATCGTCGAGTATGCGAAGAGAGTAGCGAATTTGCGATTGAAATCTCATGGATAGAGTGGAAAGCGTCATTACTTTTCTCTTGAAGGAAAACTCCGTTGAAATTTCGTAATACAATTCACCGGAAATTTCGTCGCTTCGGCTTCTTCGTGTTTCTAAGAGAAGACAGTTCACAGAACAGATGTAAATCCGATAGTATTCATAAGCTCCTTCCGGAGGACATAAAATTCATACAGTTGATATGGCTACGTTACAAATGAATGTTTGATGGATACATACTATGTTTGACAAAAATTTATTTTCTTTTTGATAAAATTCTACTATGTCGGATTAAATCAAATTTTTATAATATATAATAAAAGATTACTACGAGGTCAGTTATATTAAGGGAAAGTTATAGTCAGAGATACATATATCTATTTCGTAATGCGAAGCATTTATATATAAATCGTATAGAAAGAATTTCCACGATTGACGATAGAAAACGTTCGACAACATATTTATTATCTTTTGCTGGCGAAATAATTACTCTCTTCCTTTCACTCCACCTCTTGTTTATGTTGCCAGACGTACCAACATAATTTCCCTTTTCCCTTTCTATAAACGCAGCTAGATATATATGTGATTTCTAGAGTATATATAAATATATAATATATAATATATATATTACATAAATTTTTTCTAATACTCTTACGACATATCTGATATCTAGTCACCCGAACATTAATCTTCGTCTTGAATTTATCGTATCCTGTTAATGGACATTTAATGATAACGACTTTGTTTGTTACAGGATGATATTTTTATTAAATTTATCATCTGAGCTTCCTTTTTCTCTCTCTCTCCCTCTCTCTCTCTCTCTCTCTCTCTCTCTCTCTTACTTTTTTCAGTTTTCTTTTAAACCAGATTAGATGAAAGAAAAAAAGAGAGAAAAAAAGTATCATTCGACTATCGAATATTCTAAATGTTTCGACCAACGTAAGTAAAGCTGTTCCACTTTCGAAACAGGCAGTATGCTTGGGGAAATATATCCGAGTTTTCTTCTTTGAAAGCAAAGCGCTTTTCTCGTCCTTGAGTCAGTCTCGGAAGCACTTTCGACGGAGTTACTTTCGAGAGAAAGAGAGAGAGAGAGAGAGAGAGAGAGAGAGAGAGAGAGAGAGAGAGAGAGAAAGGGAGAAAAAGAAAGAGAGAGGGAAGAAAAGTCGAGATTGCCATGGAATATACTAACCTTGGAGGTGTTATCCAATGCGTTACGAACTTATGCGATATGTCTGAGAGTATCTTTAAGTTAAACGGTATTTGTCAAGGAAGTTGTATGAGGCACGTGTGTGTACAAACCTAAATACACAAAAGATATACATATGTACATATGTATATACGTATAATAGATATAAGTACAGTCACATATTTACGGATGAACTTCAGTTTTCTCGCTAAGAGAAGACGAATATGTGTGTGTGTGAGCGTTCTTGCGCTCGTAATGTACCTCAACATTAAATTTCACACACCAGCTATGCACGAAAGATTATCAAGGGATAATCTACTTACGCCCCATTGTCTCGACTTTCCAAATCGTGCCTACAAAGTACGGATTCTCACCCACTATCTTTTCAAGCTTTCTTTTCAGGCGTATTATTTAAAGAAAAGGGAAAAAGAAAACGTTGTTTGCGAGATGTTTTTTTCATACTTCGTCGTTCTATTGAATAAAGTAGAATCAGAAAAAGATAAAGAGGATAAAAATGTTCCAAGTATTTTTCCCTCAGCGATCGAACGCAAAATCATAAGAGCTATATACAAATTTTCTATTTTCGTTGGAAGGAAATTACGCGGCCTGATGATAATCCATAAGAGATACCGATAAAGCGTGAAATTGAATTTTCGAATCAATCGGATTTAAGATATAAGTAATATTTGAAAGAGAGAGAGAGAGAGAGAGAGAGAGAGAGAGAGAGAGAGAGAGAGAGAGAGAGAGAGAGAGAGAGAGAAAGATACTTTATATTATATTCAATGTAATCCAATGCGTTTATTATTTTACATAGACTCTTAACATTTGTGAAGCTTTTTATTCCCTAAAAAAGGTCATCTCTCTCTTTCTCTCTCTTTCTCTCTTTCTCTACTCTTCTCTCATTTTTTATTCTGAACGTGGGCGACGTTTCACGGCATGGAATTGGATTCACAATTCGATCTATATAGCTTGCGTGACAGCATTCGAGCGGCGAGTTCTCGTACGACACCATCCCGACGTGACAGATTAAACCTTTGAATTGTACCGTGTAAATTACACTAGCCGCTTGCAGCTCGTATTTGCTCGGAACTGGCGGGTCGATGCACAAGACCACTGGCAAACTATTTGTAGAAAAATGTTCGAATCTTACCGAGGTTTTCGATGCAAATAACTTTTATCGGAAAAATTCCTTTCATCGCTAACGAAACATTCGTTCCCTTGTAATCATAACGAATCAAAAAAAGATCCTTTTCCTTTTTCTTATTTGAAAAAAATAATCTCTACTTTTTGTCCTGACTTTTCTATTTTATTCCTTGCAAATTTTATTTCATCGGTTTATATCAGAAGATTATTTTGAATTATTAACCTTCTCTCGCCTCTACCTCTATTAATTATTATCATCGTAGTTATTTGTTCATCTTACCAATGTCAACAGCAATAACATTTGCGTACACTACATGGCGGTGTTCTCCATGTTCGCTACTATATTTCACATTTCGCTTGGTACATGCACATGTACATACATATACACATATACATATACCAACGTAACTGTCGCAGATAGTTAAATTTACGAGGAGGATATACTTACCAGCGCAACGTGCCGAAGTTACAACATAGTACGTTTACGTATAATCATTGTTCTGGAGTCGACTATTGAGATTCAATTCTCCAATTTAAATGTTATATTCTGTTTGCTCGTTCTAATAGCTTTCAGTTATCCCAATGTATTTTTTTTTTCTTGAGTGATGTTTCAGAATATGAGAGAAAAAGAAAGATATAGAGGGAGAGACGAGACGTAGCATTTTTTAAATTTTCATAAAGCATTAACGCTGTTGGGACGCTTGAGGTCTTTTATATATTTTAATAAGAACAGATTTATTAAGGAGATGTGACGGTTGTCTAAAATAAACCTATAAAAATAAAAATAAGAAAAAAAATAGAAGGGGAGAGAGAAAGAGAGAAATAAAAAGAGAACATTTAATAATGTTACAGTATAACATCATCGAGTAAGAATGATAAATAAATGAACAAGATGTATGTGTAATTATAATTCAAACCTTATAGACAATGTAGATACATTAATATATATCTAAATCTGTATACGTGTATATATATATATGTATATATATGTATATATATTTACGTAGTATATGCATATATGTAAAGTAAGATATTGCTAGAGGATGATGAAACTGGAACCGTTCCAGTTTCATGATCCCGTCTACTCTTTGGAAAATTTTCTGAGAAGAATTCCGTCGGCCTCTTCTGGAATACTTTAAAGGGATTAAACATACCCTTTTTTTTATTTTGGCATTGTACTCGATAGAATGGTGAAGAGTACTCTTATATATGTATATATATATATATATATATATATATATATATATATATATATATATAGAATAGTTCTCTATCTTGATCAATATTTCAATAGAGATTGATTTCTCTTATTTGAGAAGTAGAAAAGAGATAATGAAAAAACAACATTATTAATATAAAAGACTTAATATACATGTTCGTAATTTCTCAAAAACCCTTACTATTATTGTTCGATCGAAATAAAATTTTGTATAACTACTCTTTATGATTCGACAGAAAGTTTGAGTTACTTAACTTGCCGAAAATTCAGGCTACTTAAGTATAACATGACATATGGTCTGAAATATACAAAGCAAATGCTTGGTATATTACTTCGAAAAAAAGAAATACAAAAATATTTTTTTATACCTTACCTGTCCATCATGTTTGATGGTTGGAATATACTCGTATAAGAATGTTTTAAATGAGGGTAAGTAAATCGTATGAAGTCAAGAGCGAAAGTGGACGGAGTGGCGTGCTGAGTGGTAACACGCTGTTTGAATTTGAGCTAGGATGGTTATGAGATAGCATGGAAATACCAGAGAAGTTCACTCAGCCATTCCGAGGTCATACCATTCTGCTAAATCGTGCGAAGCATTTCTCTGTTTCGTTATCCATGATCCGTCAGCCATAGCTCGACACTGCCATGGCTTATCACCGTCACGAATAAACGCTCGATTTCGATTCCATACAGCTTAATGTTACCATCCTGACTTCCATCAGAAATACACGTTCCATATGCAATACGATTCTTTTCAATCTGACTGATTTTTTATTTTTGAAGAGGAAGATCAAAAAAGAGAAAATGCATTTCATTGTTGCATTTATTTTTAATCGAGTGACATAATAAGGCCAATGAGATTAAATTGAAAAAACTAAACCTATCTGAAATTTTATTTCAATATGTCTAAAGCATTTTACTTCACTGCCAAGAACTATCGTCAGACGGTACAATAAAACTATTGCGAAAAAAAACTCTCTTTTTCACTGCCTTCTCTCTCTCTCTCTCTCTCTCTCTCTCTCTCTCTCTTTATTTTTATCTTTCTTTTTCTATCTCTCTTCTATCCGTTGTTCTCTATGTAGGAACTAAAAGAGAAATTTTCTCTTGAATTTTTTGGCCGATTTTCAGCCGAATGCTTCTAATTCCTTTTTTTTCGAAAATCTATGTAATTCAAAGCATCCATTGGAATGTAAAACGGTGGATAGCCTCGAGGTTGAAATCTTAATGGTACGTTTGACCGGATATGATTAGAAAACGTGATATTAAGATATAATCCATAGTCGGCGTGTTATCGTGCAAGGGAGGTACTCAAATCGTCGGAATAATTCCGTGCCAATGTGAATGAATAATACTCGAGGAGGATTGAAAGAATGTCAAGGACGCCATGGTGAAATATATGTACTCTTTGTGCTAATATAAAAGAGGAATGGAATCTGGTCCACGATTGAAACAAACTGGCTTCTTTGGCACACGTTGGTCTCTTTTTTATTCAGTGTCCTTATCGATTCTCTTTTATTTTTAGACGTTTCATTGCCATTAAAATTTTTCGTCTGCGCAAACATTTATATCTTATTTTATCAACGTTAAAGTAACGCCCCGTTAATTTAGCAAACGTTCCTTTGAACGAGCTCTATTACGTATAAGCGACGCCCGATCTTCGATGTAATTAAAACGAACTCATAAAAAGAAAGAAAAAAAAGAAAAAGGAAGGTAGTTAAGGGAAAAAAATACCTCTTACGGATTTTTCTTTTCAAAGATTGCTATTTATCTTAAGACCTAAAAAAACCCTTCTACGGGAAGATTTTCTTTTCTTTCGATCCACTCATCCAACGATCGTGAAAGTGGTCGTGGTCGTAATCATGATCGTAGTCGTAGTCGAGAGCTTGATGAATATTATACATCCGAAAGTTATGGTCGAATCAATATGAAACTGCCGAAAATGGGGCAAAAGATAATGGCGTAACATAGCGCGTGGCTGCATTTTGCATACATGCATTCGTTTGAAAAAAGGGTGAAAGGTGAAACACGTTGGCCGAGAAAAAGAAAGAAGAAGAAATAGGTGATGAAGGTGAAAGAAAGAGAAAGAAAGGTAAAGAGTGAACACGAAGAAAGGAGGAAGGATGGTTAAAGGGAAGGGACGGGGAGGAAAAAAGAGAAGAGGATTTAAACCGCAAACGTAGGAGAAATCGATAGTCTCGCTTTTGCGAGCTGCCAACGAAAGTAGCAGACCTTTCTCTCTCTCTCTCTCTCTCTCTCTCTCTCTCTCTCTCTCTCTCTCCCTCTCTCTCTCTCTCTCTCTCTTTCTCTTTCTCTCTAGTAAGTCCAGTAATTTTTCGAGAGCATTAGCCGAATTTTAAGACCTCTCGTTAGCATCAGCTTATGGACAACGAGTAGCCCTAGGCTACTTGAATTAATTTACATGCAACGACACTCCGGACGACCCTAACGGTATTAAATGCATACGGAATACGCTATGTTACGAGAATCTCTCGCACTGATGACGATCACCATTGTATGCATTTCAGATGCGATTAAATCGTTGATGATACGCTGTTATGTAAATGCTTGTACCATATAAATCACGATCGCGTATCATTGATCATTTGCTTTTGGCTTATGAAGAGAAAAAGAGATCGGAAGAGTTAGAGTAATGGCGATTCTGATAATCATTTACATATAGAATGAACATTGAATAGTAGAAAAGTGTTTTGAACGCAAACCTGCAAATCCATTAGATACGAACAGGTAGATAGGTAATAAAAAAATTCGAACAAGAGAGAGAGAGAGAGAGAGAGAGAGAGAGAGAGAGTCACTTTATACCTAATTAAATCACATGTTATGCATTCTGAGATTTCTAACAAACAATGGTCCATTTCCGAAATTCGAAGCTCTGCCTTCGAATCGTATCGAAACTCGCCAGTCGCATTCTGTTTGAATATTCTGGTGCTTACGTATCGATAACTCGATAACTGTCTTCTCTCTCTCTCTCTCTCTCTCCCTCTCCTGCTTTGTTTCTACATCTGTGATTGTATATAAAGAATTTACACATGTAGACATGTATATAAAACAAAATTAGCATTAAAATGTATATCTCTTTGTGGGATTAATCCAATCAATATTTAATCTTCGCTCTTGCAAAGTAACTTTCTCGCAGATTTTGCACTTTTTTTACATGAAAAGTGGATTGTGTAAAATAACAAAGAGATTTCACTGAATCGCAAGAATTTTCTCTTTTACGTTTCTTTTCTATTTTATTTGATATGTGCCAATGTACTTTCATTTTTTTGTATTTTTATCTTTTCTCTTTTTCTTTCTTTTTCTTTGTCTTTTTCATCACTGCGCAAAAATGTAATAACGTTTGAAGAACACACGTGTTCCAGATTTTTTAAACAAACGTTACGTACGTCACGACACATTACACGGAATCCCGTATGATAATCCCACGCATTTCGCACATAACATTATACTTCGAGTATAATATTTAATATCATCTATACATTCATATAAATCGTTCATATAATTTATGATTATATTTCATTATAGTAATGTCTGAATAAATGTCCGAGTAAAATTCGTTTTGTTATCAAGATCAAACAGAATATCATTTTAACTATTTCAAGCTGCTTAATTAAAGGCCTCTAAATATAACAAGCTTATATCTGGGACATACGAGAACAACGAAGGTATTTTCTGTATTTCGTTCAACATTTTGTTTTACAATTATTTTTCTTTTTCATTCTACTTCAACTAAAGGGATTTTTTCAATTACATTTTTGTAACAAGGCAATTTGAAAATTTACGTTTAAGCATGATAAAATGCAACAACGAGTACGCATAGTAATTGTATGTTAATAGACTTCTGTGCTATTTAAAAAAGAAAGATTTCATTCGAAAACCGTAACTTATATTAGAGCTGAGCTTATGTGTGTTCTAACTTATTATAAGTCTAAAAGAGAGAGAGAGAGAGAGAGAGAGAACGAGAGAAAGAAGGAAGAGAGAACAAACACAGTAGAAGAATAATGGATCTGCAAGTTATTCCTTACTGTATATACCCTAGAGTATACTTAAGAATATACATATATATATATATATATAGATTATACGTATACAATATATTTGTATATACGTAATATATACGTATATATGTAAGTCGACACAAATACGAATAATAACTCAAAACTGCATTATTCATATATTTAGGTATCACGTATATACATACCATTTATATAGCGCACAATGAAATATTTCGTATGCGTGTCACGTATTATCAAATCGTTTTTAGTCGAGCGCTGACTGGAAATTCGGATATAGTATAATACATAAAAGAAAAAGAGGCACAAAAACAGCCCATTCAATGTATATTTTTCGTGAAACAGCGAGTTTCAACTTTTTCTGAATTTTCACTTCTGCATTTTAGGATTGTTTCTAAGAGACAACGGGAACATTGTCTTACGAATTTTCCTATTATCGTTCTTATAGTACAAGCTTATCTATTTTTAAGTCATGACGAGAGAAAGGAAAAACATTGATTTTTTTTTGTAAACAGTTCTTTTTTGCAAAATGTCAATGAATCTTTTACGAACGTATTCAATGTTATCAACTTTTCATTCGTTTCTATCGATTTCAATAAATTTTATTACAAGCTTCGATCCTGTAATCATTTCGAAACCATGTAAAAATCCTTTTTTCGATCAAATCTAACGGTGCCATATACGATCCAGAAATCATATTACGAATTGAAAATACGTGTCCGAAAGGGATGAAAGACTCGATTATAGTACGGAACGAGATCGTTTTAAGGCTCTTCTTTACCACTTTATAATCTGACACCAGCTGTACGTGTCGAATGAAAAGAACGAAAAAAGAAAGATGAACGGATTGTTGAACGAAGCGTTTGAAAACTATTGGAGAGATCTTGCAACGTAGAAGAAAAGTATGTATGTATACATATACGCGTTTTCAAGACAAAAATTGGATTTGATTCGAGAAACGAAAGATTCCACGATGCGGAAGAACTACCTTGAAAAAAGAAATACGTATCTATAATATATATATATATATATATATATATATATATATATATATATATATATATATATATAGTACGTTACGTACATAATAAACATGTAACAAAAAGTTTATCTGTGCTGAAATTCGCATTGAATCATAAATCTCTTTTTCCCACGGTACGTAAATTCGTAAAAGAATCCATCTGTTAAATCGGTCAAAGATTTTTTTCTATTTTCCACGGTTGTTAAGATATCTCTACCTATTTACGTTCGATACTCTTTTTCTATGGATGCATCTACTTTCTCTGTTCATAGAGATAACATCGAGGGCGGCCTTTTCAACGCGTTCTTGCTCGTGGAATAATGCGTAAGTACGCACGTACATACATATCGTATAGGGTTTGAACTTTGACCGAGAGGAAGGAGGAGGAAGTGAGAGGGAAATGGTCCATTGTTCGTCGCACTACGATGCAGGTACCTGCTATGTCGAATGTACATTACCTATACACATATACATATATATATATGTATATATATATGTATATATATGTATATATATATGTATATATCTATGTATGAATTAGAAGTGAACGCATGCATGTATGTGTGTTGGTCGTCTTTCTTTGTTGAAATAACGTAAAGCTTTGTTTGCTCTGGGACCTATGACAATGAACGAACGAGAAGCTCATAATCAACTTCATTTACACGACCAACTCGGCACTTCGTAGCTTACGATTTCTCTTGCTTATCGGTATATACCAAGTAATTATCGATGTCTAACACGTTGATGATCGAATTAAAACAGTCCTAGCTAATCGATTTATACGAATAAATTTAAGAACCAAGTGAGACAGTTCGAGTTTAACGATATCGAATAGGTACTGGGTATATGACTTACACAAGCTTTTCGTTTCTTTCTTTTTTCGCATTTAAAATGTAGTTTGTTCATTTCTTTCTTTTAAAGTTGTTTCAGAAAACCTCGTTCCTCTGGGTGGTCTAAGTGACAAAGCTTTTGCGATATTTACCAATCTATTTCTCTTTAAAGTCTAGATACGTGGTCACTTTAACACCTCCTTTTCTTCAAAAGCTGTTTCTTTTGTTTCTTGAGTACTACAATTTGTCCGAAGGGTTCTTCTTTTTATTGGATTTCTGTGATTTCTTCTTCCTCTTTATTGCAATTTTTTTACTTTTCTGATCTACAATACTCGTTAGTGATTTAATTAATTATTATGTAATTTTTCATTTTATTACAAAGTTTTTATGTTCGACGATAGATAATGCATTTGTAAGTGTAAAAAAATTAAAGAAGGCTACAGTTTAAAATGTAAATGGAAATAAATTGATCGTGTGTTATGTCAAGTAGTCTTTTTAGTTCTCTGAAAGAGAATAAAATTGAAGAATCTCTTCAAGGAGAGCCTTAGAATGTTTTGTCAGCGTTATTTTCAACAACTCGTATCGAAGCATCGTGCCAATTTTACAGAGAATAATATGCTTCTTTCAGTTAAGTTTTTCAAGTTGAGTTTTACACTGATAGTATTACACTGTCTAATGACACATGAATAAACTATAAGACGCGAAAAGGTCGAATATTAAGTTTAAAAAATTTTTCTATTTATAGTCCACAAGTGAGAGTACTTGTGACGGTACACTGTATGCATCGATGAATCAAAAGAATATTGACTAGTTTTCCATTTAAAAAGTTTTCAAAATCTTGTAAAAGTTTCACGATCAGAACATAAAAAAGTACAGTGTTAACGGTTCTCTTGAATTTCCTTTATTATAACTAAACGTTACAGTATAAAAACTTTGTATGGCACATGGAATCTCGAAAAAAAAAGCTTATGAAAAATCCTTTTCATTTGACAATACGTTTGCTTTAATATAGTACCGTAGCTAATGAATGATCACCACTACATCTCATTTAACGAAACTTTTAAAAGTCTGACATAATTCAACATGAAAATGTTTCCAAAGTCATCCAGAAATTAATTTCGAAGGATACGCGAAAACATTGAAACGGTTAACCGTTTTAGCAAGAAAAGAATATCGTCCGTATAAAACAATCTAATTTCTTGCTGTCTACCCAGAATTCAGATATCAGATTTCACATTTCTAGCAGACACTTACGGTCAATTTCACAAGTTCACTTAAATTCTTAATATCTAAATTCAAGATTGCGCGTATTCCAACATTAATTCTCACGGAAAACTCGTAACACGGTGTAATCTTGGCTAGAACAAATGGAAACCTTAGCGCGAATAGAGCTCCGATTTTATCTTACGAGCATTTTACACAGATTCGTGACAACTAAAAAAGTAAAACGAAACACATTTAGATTATCTATAGTATTCTTCGGTGGATGCGAACAGGATGATTTATAAGCGGTCTCCTGTAATACTGCAATTCTTTCTATTGTTTGTATTTTCTATTATTTGTCTACTTTTCAAGGTAATCAAATATACTCGGTTTCTCTAAGTAATGAATCATCGAGTGATAGTACTTTGTAAATTATAAATATCTCTGTAAATGTTTCTGTAGCAATTTCTCACTCCTCTTAAAAAAGGAAGATCTCGTTGAAGTAAGTACTTGGTGAAACACTTATCTCTCTTTTTGTCTTTTTCTCTTATTCTCCCCCTTCATCCACCTATTTCTATCTCTCTTTGCAAGGTGAGAGCAAATAACAAAAGCGACGTAGTCCGAAGGAAATCACATTGATAGTCACCTCAGCGGTTTCACAAAGTACCAACGCTGTTCCTGCGCATGGAATATCGATGAGTATGCATTGGCAAGACCAGAAGGCACCACGAAGGACGATAC
The DNA here is from genome assembly GCF_014466175.1 of Vespula pensylvanica. Lineage (NCBI taxonomy): Eukaryota > Metazoa > Arthropoda > Insecta > Hymenoptera > Vespidae > Vespula > Vespula pensylvanica. The sequence continues at coordinate 5,089,972 of NC_057687.1, read as the reverse complement.
GAACTTCAAAGGATCTCTTATTTATCCACCCTTCTACATCCTTCTGCTCTTTTTAGATCAAGCGTAACCGATGATATGGAAAACGGTTGAAGGTATACAGGAAGAGAAGGATTAAACGATGAGGAAGAACATCTATTTGTTATAGTATAAAATACACTTTTTTTTATTAAATATGAATATTAATCATCGGACATGATTTATTACATCGTAACGACAGTATTCGTTCGACTTGAAAATAAAGTGTCTGTAATCTTGTTGAACGAAATTATCATAAAATTCATTTTTATTATAATTATATTAATAATATATGATAACGAGTAACTATCCATAATTAATTTACAAACATCCGATATATATTTCGTAGATTTGGAATGAAATACCTCAAAGAAGAAATTATAGTATCGTGAGCAAACCATCTCTATTTTATAGCTAATAATTGCAATGTAAACAAATAAACTTATCAAAAAGAGAAAATATGAAGAAATGTTTTCTTATGGTTAATAGTTAAGAACGGTTTAAGGGATGAAAGGAGTAGAAATTAAGATAATATCCTTTTATGTATAATCGATTGATGCTTCCAACGGATGAAAACAGTTCCCTACAGCTTCCGTGAATGTACTTATACTTGTTATAACCTCTTGATATTATGCGTATCCTCTAACATATATTTTGCAAAAGACGTCCTCTTTGTGAGATATCCTAGTGACTTTCAAAAGGGTTGATAATTTTATCAGGGATCATCTTGATTTCTCCTTTGTAATTTCTTAATGGTTTCGAACGTTGATATCTTCCCTAATGATCTCTTATAATTAAGTTGGAATCGCATTGAACAATTCATGATGATTAATTTGACGATTAAAATCCTTCCAAAAAGGGCAATAATTTTGAGTTAATCGACTCACTTCAACAAAGTTCTATTGTGAAATAATTGGGAAAGATGAGAAATTATGAAATTTGTTCTCGCCTCGAGTAATGTTTCCCATTTCTATAGAAGTATTAAAAGACTTAAACTATTTGCAACGAGTACGTTCTAAGTTCCTACTTCGACTATTATAATGGTCATAAAAACGAACGAGCCGTATGACAAACGCAATTTATAAAACGATTCGAACCGCGTTCTTCTATTCTCATAGTAAACAACCTTTTGCTAATATGCTGTACACTGTATACTCATCGACTAAATTGGTACGAACGAGGCACCAACCAACCGGGATTACTAGTTTCTCTTCTATTTTGCGAAATACATTCATGAGAATTCATCGTGATACCAGTAGAAACAAGAAAGGAGTAAGAAGAGGAGAGAGAGAATTCCTAATCGATGTGTATCGTTTATATATTCTCTCGACCGTGTTAGAATTCGAGTAGAATAAACGATGTAATATTAATTAATTATTTTATCGTATCTTAATCGATATCTTTCACAAACAATAAACATATTAAACGAAAAATTAAACTTTTCTTTGCTCATCTTCCGTAGATAGATTGTTCTTTTGAGAATTATTTGTACGAATGAGCCATATGAATAATAGATATTTCGTCGCAAAATTTCAAATTAAACAGAATGGAAAAAATGTGAGGTTCTTCATTGATAAATTTTACGCAACGGCATGTATCTATATTGAATGGATAACAGTTGTTTCGATTAAGCGCTACCGAATTCCATAGAATTTTTCAATTTTCCTTGTACGTAAAATCGAACAACGGGACTCGTTAATCGCATCGACAAGTCCGTGCGATAAAATGTGGGATATTCGATTTTTATATATTACAGAATCGTGGTTTCCAAGTAACGGTAGAAAAAATCGATAAGTAAAATTAATTGGAGAAAATACATACATACATACATACATATATATATATATATACACATATACATATATAAATATATATTGGATATGCACTTGTATATTTAAACGAAATTGATTTTACGCGCCCGATGGATCAATCAAATGACTACCAAGCTTTATGCTTCATCAAACGTTAGACTGATTTGATCGAAATAGCGAACTCGAAAAATACGTGAATAAGTTCAACGGAATGACGAATATATAAAAAGTCGTCCCTAAAATCTGCTGACGTATAAATTCAAGTTAATAGAGAGCGTTTCGAGCATTAACGAAGGCGACAATTAAAATAAGAGGAAATTTCTCCTCCTCGAATCGCGAAAATCTCGAATTTTGGAAACGTCAACGAGAAGAGAATAGCATTAGGAAGCTGGATGAGAACGTATGTATGTAAGTTTAAATGCCTGGTCATTATTTATAGACGATGACAACGTTACCAGACAGGTCGAATATACAATCTCAGGATTTCTCTCGTTTATATATTCTCTGCAAAATCGAGACAACAACAAACAACAGAAGAAAAGAGAAGGGTACATTCGAATGAACCTAATGATTGTGTATATACATATATATATCTATAATATCTATGTACGTATGTACATATCCATGCAGTGTGATATGGAAGAATGAAATTTCGCAAATTCATACATGATTCCCTCATCTGGCATCATTGATGATTCCATGTGTTTAACCATGCATTCGAAACAATGACGCTTATTTATCATAATAAACGAGCAAGGTTAATTATTTCATCGTTCTTTCCTGCGAAACACCCATTATCCTGAAATTATCGTATAATTCTTTTACAAACGAAACGTGATTAATAATAAAAAAAAAAAAAAGTAACAGTAAAAATAAATGATCACTAGCAATTTTTTCAACTTCGATTACAACTTTGTACGTACATCGTTGAACGTAAGTAAAGCTCTTCGATATATGTTATTTAAGGGGACTACATGCTTCTAGAGAAAATAGTCGAAATTTCTTTATTTTTTTTGAATGATTGATGGAAATGAAACGATTTCTTTTTTTATTCAAAAATACATGTACTCAATCATAAGAAATTATTAAAAAATATTATTAAACAAAATTATGCATAAGGAAAAAAGATATTTCTAGGTGGATGTAGACCCTTAAGACATCATATAAAAGTCTCTCGGAGGTACAAGAGAAAATTTTTCTCAAAACCCTCCGGCCCTCATTTCTCACTCTTTTTTTTCCCATTTCTCTCTCCCTTTTTTCTTCTACTCTATTTCTCTTTTATATACCTGTCTTACTCTGAGAACCATACTCTCGAGCGTATTTTCTCGCAAGCTACGAAAACACGCGGTTCGAACACTCCTCCACGTCGTTGTTTCCGCAATGCAGACGGACGAACAATATCAATGGTGCGTTGAAAGGAGAAGTGGAACCGTCCACGAAGACTCTCGTTGTTTGTGTACGCACGTTATCGTGAATTAGAAATATAAAAAAAAAAAATGTGTTTTTCCAGTTAGTATGACTCGACAAAACAAAAACAAACATCGATAAACTTATAAGCCGACTATATGTAACGACGTTTCATTCGACATTCTTATGGATTAACCATGATTTCTTCATTACCATCAACCGAATGATAAAGTTTTCTATTTTTCTTTGTTTCTATTTCTTTCGCTTTTTCGTTCTTCTAATTCCAAATATATATATGCAGTGAATAAAATTTTTTTCCAAGTTTTGATTACTTTCCCGAATGTGGATTCTTTAACGAGCTTCTGTACTCTGTTAACAAATTTGTCAGTATAATTATACTCTTTCTCTACGAACGTACTGACAGAACTGTAATTTAGTTACTCTGTGCTTTTTCGAATAGTCTGATGCTCGAAATTGCTTTTTGTTCGGGTCAACCAACTATTGATACGAAGTTTAATGTAGTCCAAGTCTCAGTAGGATAAATTATACAATGGATATACATAAAAATAAACAGAGTGAGAGAGAAAGAAATAAAGAAAATAGGTAAACAGCGTGTACAATTTTTTCTTATAGATCTCTCAAAACTAGAAAGCCATAGAAAACTGATATATAAAAAATGATTCGAAATATAAACGAAGAAGAAAGAATAAACGTCGAGTATAGGATAGAAAAATTATCAAGTTTTACGAGCAAGGTATGGCGGACTTTTAGGAAATAGGGCAATTGAGATCAGTGTGAAATGAAGAGCGCGAATTTCGGTCTACGAATCTTCGTCGATGTTTCTCGTTCTCTCGTATTCCTCGTAAAATCGAATGACTCATAAAAGCGATACGATTCAAAGCGAAAATCCAAACAATGTGGAGCATTGTGACGACTTTTTTTTTCTTAAAATCAACTTCAATTACGTTCGATTATTCTTTAAAGCTTTGCTATTTTAATCTCTGCGTACTTACTAAATATCAACAAGTAAAAGTTTATGAAAGAATAAGTCCATATTCGATTCGATATATTATACGTCTATAAACAGACAAACACGTTCGTTAAAAATAATAGATAGAAGGATAAACATGAATTCATTTTCGATACTTTCGCCATGAATGGATTGAATCAATTCAATATTAATGCATGGTTTATTACATCGACGTCCATCACTTAGTAATGCGATTAAGAGCAAGCGTAATGAAAGCCAAGTATTTCATTAATGAACTTTCGTTAATATCCTTTTCCACGGGCACACGAATAAATCGATACCATTGTCAAATATAACCAAAGTTAAGTACTCTGTCAATACATGACTCTATCACGGATAGGATAGGGTCTTTTTTGGACATTATGTACATTAGCCTAAGCTCGCGCGTTTATGTAATGTATTCTATACTTGCGAAATATTTCGAATAGTATCGTAAAATCGATCAAAGATAAGAGAGAGGGAGAGAGAGAAAGACAAATAGAGAAAATCAAAGTGAATTACCGTAAGAAAAATATCAAGATCAAATTGTCCGACGCGTTATCTAGAGTAAGCTTTGCTTTAAAAATGCTCTAAGATTTTTCCGATTAAGAACAGAATCTTTATGGAACGACTTTCAGGAAGTACTTACTTCGAAATAATGCTATAAAAAGGAAGATTGCGATATCGATCCCAAACAACGGACTATTCGTATGGTTTAGCAAAAGTCAGGAGAATTTCGATATAGCCCAACCATACATAGTGAGTTATAATACTCGGAAGTCTGCGAATGATGGATTTCCTTGCATCGTCTTAATTCTTTTCACGATCGATGGAAACCTGAAAATTTAACGAAAATCGAATCAAGATCTGTAAGCGGCTTTCTCTTTACGATTCTCAAGTTATCATCTCGAGTTCCTCTTGAAAAAAAAAAGAAAACAGAAAATAAAAATAGAACGAAATATCGATAATGGGATTTAAAAAATGTACTCCAATAAGTTTGGTGAGGCAAGTCGATGATGGACTTCTCTGAAACTTCAGAAATCACATGTGTGCATGAAATTGGAGAAGTTTCACGTAGCAATTCTTCTATTTACTCTCTATCTCTTTTTTTTCAGTTATTCGATCGATTTCTAAGTTCAATGAAAAATTTGATATCATGGAAGATTCGTGAGTGATAGCGTAGCTTGAACAGTGTAAATACGAGATTACGACACTATTTTTCGTTTATATCGTTTATTCGTATATATCGATCGATCGCATGAATATGTCTAAACAGATTGCAAGGATTACTCGATAAATTTTAATAACATACTGCCATCCAACGAACTCGTATTAAAGAATTGTTCTTTAATTATTCTATATTGCGATATTGTTAATTAAATCTCTTGCACGATTCTTCTGTACTCCTAAGAATTTCTCCGTGGGGATAAGATTTCGTGTTTAAATCTCATTACGGATTCAATGTACGTTCGTCTTGATACAAACTTCTAATAGAGTGAAAATGGGTAAGATTAATAGGAAAAAAAAAAGAGAGAGAAAGAGAATATAGACTTAGAAAAATTGATCATCGGAGTTAAACTAATGCAAACTATATCCTATCTAGTAACTTGCCTAAAAATATATTCCTAGTACCAAGAGAAAGCAGAGGCTTGTGTTAGATGGAGCAAAAAGAAAGAAGGAAAGAAAGAAAGGAAGAAAAAGAAAAAAGGAAAACTCAACTATGTGGGCTTGAGGGCTTTAAGCTGCGGAAAAGGAATGACGGGCGCGTTGTTTCTTTGACGAGCAATGAAAAAAAATTGTTCTCCATGCAGACATCAAGGTAATTAAGGCTAGCCGTTCGTTGCATATAATGTTTTCAGAAGACTTAAAATGAAAGAAATATAGGTATGTATATAGCAATGCCTAAAAGAAAAATCAGTATAAGTTAATTTTCACGAGTTTACGTAGAAAATGTCGTGGTATTATGGCAGCTCATCAATAAATTTCTCTTTTTTTCTCTCTTTTTCTATCATGAAACTTTATTAATCACGGAAATGAGAGATTTCGGTGAAAACAGTGACGAGACGTTCTATAAATTGAGAGGAAGATACCTTCGTGCCTCGTGACCTTTTGATTACGATGACTATAAAGTTGAAGATAGAAAAAAAAAGATATTGAGAAGTAAAATGTTCGTAGATGTGCATTTTTTCTTTATCGGTCGTTTTATTTTCAGCAGCATCGTCCATTGCGAAGATTCCATTTAAAAACTTTTGTTAATTTCTTAATTAAACAAAGTCGATATAAAATAACGCTTGGGAAAGAAGAAATTAGCGACAAAAAGTGGGCTTTACTTTTCGAGGAGAAAATAAGAGAGATAAAAGGAGAAGGAAAATATTTTTCCTTTTCAATCTCTAAATCAGCTATTTAAATCCATTTAACTTTATCCTTCTATTTAAATAAATTTCTCAACCTTAACGGTGATTCGATTAGATTTAATACGATAATTGCTAACTAAATAGTAGTTGTTGTTGATCCTATTTATTCATGCTTCCACGACATTATCCCGATACGTTAATTCAACTTCACGATTAAGAAGAATGAAAAGCATTCCGAGTGATTCGTCTAGGTGAAGACAACGTTACAGATAAAAGAGGAAAATCTTGATTTATCTTTAAGCAGAGAGTAACACGGTCGCAAAGTCTTCGGAAATATTAACTCCGAGTTTACTGAAAAGTAAGAGTCTTCTCATGCTTCTTCTATTTAATTTTTTATTCTACTTACCAGATATCTTTACTTTATTTCTTTCTGTTTTATCTTTATCTTTGATTATGTAAAAAGCACAGCACCATACGATAATACCAATCAAATATACGATAATAATATAAATAAATATTAAATTATTCGACGGATTAAAAAATTTATAGCCATCCGTTTTTCTTTTCTTCTCTTTTTCGTTTTCTTTTACTCATATGATTATTGATCTCGTTTCTTTTGACTTACTGAAAATTCATTTCAAAGAGAAAATAACAGGCCGTCCATTCTTTGATCTCTCTGCCTTTCTCTCAAACATGACATTAGTGTATTTTAAAGAAAGAAAAAGAAAGGATAATTTGCTAGAAAATAAGAAAGAAACAAAGAAAGAAAGAAAGACAGAAGTTTCTTGACTCTGTGAGCATATAACTAGACCGAAAGAACGCTTGTCAACTAGACCGAAAATATAAAAGGAAAAAAGGAAGGATTTTAACACTATACCGCTTAGCAACGTAACCTTTTTCTGTAGGAAGCTAGGCGAAGTGAATAAGTACGGTGGAATTAAATTGCAAGGAAACAAGGTAAAAGCTGGAATACGAAGGAGTCGTCGACGACATCGTTGGACTCGAAAATATAAGGTAATGTAATACCATAAGGTAATGTAAATTTTCCAAAGAGAAAAGAGGGAGCGAGAGAGAGAGAGAGAGAGAGAGAGAGAGAGAGAGAGACGGAAAAAAGTGCAGAGAATGAAGAAACGAGAAATACATAATAAATATTCGCTAATTTTTCGAACGTTTTCCAAGCGTGCAACTAATGTCTAGAAAAGTACATTCCTCTGTCTTTTTTCCTCATCCTGATTTGGATTCGCATTGAAACTTATCTCGATCCTCTACAATTAATCATCTTAAACACGATCAACGTTTAATTTTCATCGAGTCGTCTATCCTTCCTCCGTTTTTTGTTCGCTCCCGTTTTAGAACCTTCGTTTTTCCGCGACATTTAAGATAAAAAACGCGCTCGGCGAACGAAGACTCCGATTACCAGAAAATGCACGTCGTTACGAAGGTCAGGCTCAGTGTAATAAGAGCGACGATAACGAGATTTACATAGTTAGGTGGTAACGGGATAGCGAGTGGTCCAGACTACCAATTTTTTTTTCTTCTCTTTTGTCCTCTCGATCGATTACGAAAGTTCGTTCACTGAATACGTTTCTTGTTCTTTCTCCTTAACGTCAACGTTATAACGAGATGTTTAATTATTTGAAAACGTCACTTTCTATTATGTAGTCTGAAGTAAACAAGCCTGCAGACATTATGAAATACATTTTTAAATTTGCTTCTTATAATAATAAATACGATCACGTTTTCGTCGTCTATAATAAATCTAATTGGGTGTTCGTTCGATGTTAATGTAAATGCCGTTAGCATAAAATTGTTTCTATAGTTCTATTCCTTCTTTTTCTCTCTCTTTTTTTCCCTCCCTTTTTTTCTGTTCCGTTTTCAAATGCCCACGTAGCACCATCGTGATCATAAATTAGGACATTCCACGGATTCTAGAATGTACGATGCCGAATTCAATTAGATTTAGGTAATACGTATTTTTTTCCTTTCCACTGCTTTTCGCCAAGCACGAAGTGTCTGTCGTGTTTCGACCATTAATTACACATTGTTCTCTATTTGGGACGTAAGATATGAACTGGATAGAACTATGATATTCATCGTTAGTATTTCGAAATGAATATGAAGTTGTGTGTTTCATTTGGAAATGTTTCGGTCTTTAAAAGAATAAGTGTGACATAAATAAGGGATGCTGATGAATTGATTGATTATTGATCTGCATACAACATCGAATAATTTTTATAGAATTATTACTTTTTTTTTTACACTATTTCATAAATTTTATTCACCGATTTTAACGTACTTTGTTTATTATATTAATGATTTTTATTTAAATGAAACACGAGTCAGATTATCTTCATCGGTTAAAAAATATTCTTCTGTTCCTGATTGACTAGTATCAGTTTTATGGATATGATATAAGAAAAGTTTTCATTTTTTAAATTTCCTCAAAAAATAAATATATTTTCACATTTTTGTTTATGGAAAGTCTGTGCGAATAGTACTCTAAAACTTTCACTTATTCATCGGAAAACTTCCGTACAAAATATATAAATGTTCTATTATTGTTCAACATATTGTAATATTACAAATCTTGTAACTTACTCGATGTAGTAATTAAAATCCTCTTCGATGTTGCACGATGGTCCAATGAGTGTGTCGTTCATCGATTATAAATCACGATATCGACGTTTGCGAACTGTGCAAATAAGATAGACTTATCGCGTTTAATAATGCATTTGATTGAACGTGAATCATGATTCGAATCACGTGTCGTGTAAAAATCTGATAGACTTCGGAACGATTAAAATTTTGTCACTGTAACGAAGAACAAAGCGTGAAATTTCAAGGATGATAATGAAATTTTGATCGATTATATCCTGTTGCTCGTGTAATAATTGACGAAGGAATATTGTCAAGGATAAATGATTATTATAGTACACACTGCCGTATTTTGTAAAATAATGATCCAATAAAAAAAAGCTACACTAATTTCGTTCGATATGATAAATTTTTTCTAGTTTATATATCTTTCTTTTGTCGTCATAAAATAGGCACTGTTCACTCAATCAAGATAAAAATTATTGACAAAGATACTTCTTTGTTTATACTTAAACTACTTTTAATTGATTATATTCCACGAAAGAAAGTTTATAAAATAATTATAACGTGGAAGAATTGAGTTTAATTGGATTATTCTTTGGATAAAAAGAAAACTCCGTTTATATTTCGATGTCATTTATATCTAATAAAGTTTAAAAGTCACCAACTTAAGAACGACTATAGGGGATATACAGAAGGAGCATGTTTTCGGCTCGGCGGTCGCGCGCGTACTGAAAATCCCAGAAACCACCCCCATCGACCCTAGTGTTCGCTCCCGTTTCCATACAGATAGCGGACTGTGTTATATCCACAGAACGTATCACATTTGTACCTACGATTTAAAATGTTTAACTTTTATAAATGAAAATTAAATAATATCTTTTTTATTGTCATTTTAATCTTTCCTTTTTATAATATTTTCGTGACTTAAAACGATTTGAAATCAAATTGTATTATTCATTAGCGATCAATTAATTGTTATAATTAATGTTTCATCATCTTTCGTTCATATTTCTTTTTTTTTATCTAGAAAAATATTGATAATTTCTTACGTAAATAAAATGAAAGAAATTTTTAATGAAACTCCAGTAATGGAATTTGCCATTTCGATTTTCATAAATGAGAAGTATATCGATCAAGAGTACGTGACAATAAATGATGTACCAAAAATCAAACTATGAGAAAGACCATCGGATACAATTCTCACGTTCTCACGTTTATCTGGTGGTACGTAGTTCATTTATATCATATTGAAAATTATATGAATATATTATCAAACAATATCAAAGCGAAATGTTGTACCACTACAATATTTAATGAACATTTGAATTATTGATATTCCAATAATTACGTTCTTCAGTAACAAAGGAAATATGTTTGAACTATGACGATAATCATGCGTAATCTATATATCTGTTATTTACAATCTTCTATTGATTAATTTTTTATATTCTAGTGTAATTTTACTTTTTCGAATATGCACTTGAAATGAATCGAATAAATAAATATTTACATTGGTTTATTATCGTACTGTGACAAAAATCATGTAGATGGAAAAATAAGATAAAGGGATTGAATATGAAAACATAGTTAATTCAGTCGCCGTCTTATCGAGTCAATACCGTTGCATTTAAGAGGACATGCAAGTCAAATGTATTATCAAGTGCGGCTTTAACAAAATTGCAATAAACCACGATAAAAACGCAATGTCCGATATAATTCTATTCCCATTGTAGACATTTTTCTTCCAATTAAATTAAGATATACAAATTTTTTCTCTTCGATTGAAAGAGAACTCGATTAAGTCTATTCACTATCATTTATTCGAAACGTGTGTTATAAGTTCAGCGACAGATATGAATAAGATTGTCCCGGTGATCTGTTCTATTTAGCACAAATAATCGTAAAACGCTTATCATCTTAAAATATACAATTTTATTGCTGTATTCTAAGAAATTTAAAATAGAAAAATTAGAAAATATTTTCTTTATAATTTTGAAAATGTATAATAGATTCTCTATCACAGACAAATAAAATTCCTCAGCTTTAAATATCTTTTCTATTATTCTATATCTAAACATCGTTAATAACTTTTCAAACATCTTTAATATCAAGTTTCTCTCGTTGATCTATATAACATTAAAAGAAAAAGAAGAAAATTAGTAGGGAAAAAGAAAAGAAGAGGAAAAAAGGAAGAAAATTAGTAAAAAAGAAGAGATGAACATAACGAGAAAAGTCCGATCCTCGACAATCTAGTCTGGAAAAAAAGAACAGAAAGAAAATAAAAGAAAACCGGAAGATGCGATAGAACGCATACGAGTGTAAAAATGATGAAACTCAGAACGAAGAGTGGACATCATGAAGATCGTTTCACCAACGCAATAACAGAGCTCGATTTTTCCTAACTAAAAGAAGGAGACCTTTCAAGGGACCTACACTCGAGAGTTCTATACAATACTGAGAGAAAGTGGTCCATACTCAAAGATCTCACCTGAGAGATATTAAGGTTGCTGCATTTGAAAATTTATTTATGACTTTGCACAGAAAAATATAAAGCGATGTGTATTCAACACGATCAATTTTAAATCGTTAGTACCGCGAGATTTATTTCTTGTAGCTATATATTTCATTGTCGTTTTCATAACTCACCTATATCACGAATGTTTCTGTAAATTTCATTTTCAAATATTCGTAACTTGATATAAGATACTAACAAAATTTTCACTGGAAAGTTCTTTATTAAAACTTGTTAATCTCAATTATTTTCGCGAGAGAAAAATATTTAAAAATGCATTAAAATATTAAAATTGCAAGTAATTATAAACATATATGAAACGAGAAGATTCTATCCTTAGGTAAGAAATATATAAAGAAATAAGAAATTATTCACGAGTAAATCTCTGAAGAAATTTACTTGTGGTCACTCGATGCTCTTCTATTAATTAATTACAACCAATCAGTCGTGCCGATTCAGACCTTTTCTTCTCGACTTGGCTGAGTGATCGGAGGGACTTAAAAATTCACTTACTACTTAAGAAGTTCTGCGATAGCTCCAAAACAATTCAGGTCGAAATTGAGGATGAACCACGTAGGTGGTTGGAAATGAAAAGGTCGATATCGATGTTGGTTAAGATCTCCTTCAGTGATGCACTGACTCTAATATATGCTATTTTTTAACTGATGGTTGTTGTGTTGCACAGTGTGCAACTGTCACAATGATGCACTGACTCTCATATATGCTAGTTATTTTTTAACTGATGGTCATTGAATTTATTTCGCGAAACTCTACTATCTTTTATAAATGTAGTCTGTGCAACTGTTAAAGAAAGAAAAATACTGATTCTAATAACATTTACATACTTGTTTAAAACACGAAACGCGAACGAACAAATACTGTTTCTACATCGCGATTTTTAGTTTTAGCGAGAAAAACATTTGATTACATTATTCTTTCGCGTGCGATTGCAATGAAGTTCAGAAAAATTTAACATTATAATATGAAATAATATACTTTGAACACGTTTCAAATTGCTTAAATACTTCTAGAATAATCGAAAATATAATTTATTTAAGTTTACTCGTTGGAGGAGAAATTGCTTTGATGTTTACTCGACGGAATGTAAAAGAAAACTGTTTTGATAACAAAGTCACTGAAAAGTTTATGTTTGTTGATATAAACAGGCTACAACTATGCGTTCAAATTTTATTTAAATATCAATTTAAATTTATTTTATATAAAATAAGTTTTGGAGCAATGGTATGTTTAAATTAATGTGTTATTTATTATGTTTACATATAAATTATTAGAAAGTATGAAGTATTCAAACTAAATTTGGAATTTGCGCGTGTTGAAATTTTTATTTTTAAGTATTTGTATTATTTGGGTCTTACGTTCGTTGTAATATTCCAAAAAATATTTTATTATTTAACTATTAATTAATTACAATTCACGTACCTCGTAAATTGTTTAAATGTTTGTGGAATAATTTAATTTATTATTTATTGCCACACGAATTCACGATTTCTGTTTATCGAAAGATTAATATTAAATTATTGTATCTTTTCAGAATTTTATAATTATTTAAACAAGATATAATGTACACAAAGTACGGTAAAGTACTAATATTGTACTAATGTGTACAGAAATACTAATATTTAAACAATAATACATTCTTTTAAATATTATATAGCTCAAAATGCGCGTTAAATATAAAATTATCTTAATTTAAAATTTCAATACTTAAAAATTTGATCTCACAATCCTTGGCCACATGAGATATCAGCAAAAGCAAACTTTTAACTAACTTTAAAGATTATCGAATCAGTTTTCTTTTGCATTCCAAGAAGTACACATCTGAACTATTTCTTTCCATACGAGAAAGCATAAATAATTTATAACTTTATTTATTTTATGTTAATAACAAACTAATACTTAAAGAATAGTTTATGAAATTGGGAATTAGAGTTGGTGTCGATTAGTTCTTCATCATCATGGAGCAGTATGCTTATTATCCGATAACGAAGGCTAAAAATGAATGTAAGTACATATATTCAATAATTATTCGAATAATTGTTATTATAACAATAATTATTTTGCTTTTATTTTTCTGTTTTAGAACTTCATTGCAGTCGCACGCTTAGCAATGAAGTAATCGAGTGTTTATATCGTTAAAAACCAAATAGTCGCGAAGTAGAAGCAGTGTTTGTACGTTCACGTTTCGCGTTTTAAACAACAAATGAACTTGCATCGACTGCGTGCAATGCAGTCGTTAGAGTCAGTGTTTGTTCGCAAAGTGTTTGCTTTTTTAACAGTCGCAGAGACTGTATTTATAAAAGACAATAGAGTTTCGCGAAGTAAATTCAATGACAGTTCGTTAAAAAATAACTACCGTGTATTAGAGTCAGTGCATCACTGAAGAGGATCTCAACCAACATCGATATCGACCTTCTCATTTCCAACCACCTACGTATCGCCCATTCTCAATTTCGACCTAAATCGTAGACGAGTGTTTTGCAGCCATCGCAGAACTTCTTAAGTAGTAAGTGAATTTTTAAATCCCTCCATCAGTTGAGATCACTCAACCATATCGAGGATAAAAGATCCAAATCGGCACGACTGATTGGTTGTAATTAATTAGTAGAAGAGCATCGAGTGACCACAAGTAAATTTCTTCGGAGATTTACTCGTGAATGATTTCTTATTTCTTTATATATTTCTTACCTAAGGATAAAATCTTCTTGTTTCATAATTATTTGCAACTTGAATATTGTAATGCATTTTTAAATATTTTTCTCTCGCGAAAATAGTAAAGAATTGGTATTAACGAGTTCTAATAAAGAATGAGATTTGTGATAGATATTCTGTGAATTACAAGTGAAATTACATGATTTCTTCTCTAATAATTGAAGCAATCGCTTATAAGAGTTAGAGTCCAAAGATTTTTCAGTATAATTTCAAATAAACATTAATTAAATATTGAATCAATTTTGTCGATAAATGGAGTCTGAAACATTTTACATTAATTATTAATTATTCTAGATTAATTATTTTAGTTCCTCTTGGGTGAAACTCTTGCCTATGGGCCCTTAAGAGAGACCTTGGATGAATCTCCTTTAATAGGGAAAAATCTAGCTCGATTTTGGTACTCTGGTTTTGCTTGAGTGGAACGATATTCGATATGTTCATCTCTCGTTCTGAGTTCTGTTATATTATTTTTACGTACATGCGTGTTCTGGCTTTCTTTTCTTCTGTTTCTCTTTTTCTCGTCTTTTCTTTCTTTTCTTTCCTCCTTCTCTTCTTCTTCTCCAGGCTGGATCAAGGAGTATTAGACTCATCTGCGATCGAGTAGTTGGTTGACAAGGTACATCGACGTAAGTCCATTGTATCTTCGAATGGCTGATTCATCACCAAATTTTACATATTGGAAATATGGGTAGAATGAAAGTACTCGCGCGCGTGTCGGCGGACACAAGTATGGATATTCACCAGCACGATTAAAAGTCCAACGATAGACTTCGTTTTATTGCTTGAAATTTCGAATAGAAGATCGATCGTGTTAGAGAGCGATTTATGTAGCTGCCAATGTTGCGACAGTCCTGTTATCCATAAGCGACGACTGACACTCCTCCAAATAGCATTGGGAATTCGAAATTCCCGTGAGTCTCCAGATGCAGTAACTTCCACGTGGTGAGACCTGGGTCAGTATTGCTATCTATCGAAATCTAATCTGATGCAAGTACTATTACGTGAATGGCTGCGTATTTCGATGTATTTTCAAAATCCCTTTAATCTAACTCTAAACATTAAAATACTAATCCTTTACATTGCTAATAATGATATAAATATATACGTGTATATATATATAAGTGAGTGAAAATTTTAATTTAAAATTTTAATTTTTAAAAAAGGAAGTGAACTAGATCATGATATGAATAAAAATCTTTATTTTGTACAAAGATGTTTAAGTCTGTTAAAGTCGGTGAAATGGACGATTTTTAATTAAATATATATGTATATATACAGTATTACAATATTGTCGTATAAAAATTCTTTTAGATTCTTTAATATTTAACATGCACAATATATCTAAATACAATACATATAAAAGCTATACATTTTCTATATCTGTTTCGTTCATAAGATCATTAAAGCCAAAACTACATTTTGTTATATTAAATTTTTTACTTTTTCTAGTAGTATCTTTTTTACATCTCCTCTGAATTCTTTCATATATTGGTACATAAGATTCTATATCATCAAATTCATCAGGAATATCGTTCATTGTGTTTTTTGTGATTGATACATCACGATCACATTTAATAGAGTTACATTTTGTACTTCCCATATCTTTAACAAGATTCTGATTACTCGTTGAAACAACTACGCTATCTAAATCACTTTTAATTATGCTAGAAATTTCATTAACTCTATGCTCATCTTGAAAAGTATATCTATTACATATACTATCTATTACTCCGGTCATATTTAGATCAGCATCCTCATTTTCGCTTGTAAAATCTTCAGGAGAAAGCTCAAGAAACATTCTGTCTAATGTACTATCTAATTTTACCTTAACTTTTTCTAATTCTAATACTCTCCTCATTTGAGGCGGATATTTAACACCATTCTTTGAATATTTTACAAAATTCTGATCAACATTCTTGTCAATATTATCCTCGTTAGGATCACATCCTTGTTTAGATCTTTTCGGCGTTATACTCATTCTCTCAAATGATTCTTCTAATGATAAAGGTCGAGTTTTTAAAATAAAATCATCGATCTTTCTATTATTTTGATCTTCGACAAGCTTTTTCTTAGTTTTTCTTTGAGGCTTTTTCACGTTACCTTCGTCAATGATATTAATATTTCTATCTTTATTTAGTTTTCGTTTACTAGTGGTTTTTTTTTGTGGTTTCTTTTTATTCTTTTCCATTTCAAAAGATTCGACTAAGTCCGGATAACATTTCAAAACAACGACTTGTGGTTCGATAGTTACAAGCTCCTTATTTGTAATATCATCGTCGTTATTTTCCTTATCTGATATGTCATAACACATTTTTAACTTCTCTCTTATACCAGAAGTATCTGTCCATATGATTTCATAATTGGCGATAGATTTTATATTCCGTACTTTCTTTATCCTTTCAGGTATAAATAAATTATTTATCGAGAAATACATATCAGGAGAAATACTTGGAAGATAACGAAGCTGCCATCTTGTTGCTAAAGGAAAAATTTTTTCAAACGCATATTGTGGCTCCCAAGTTAAATATTTATCAACGAAATCCTAAAATAATTATTCATCATATATTTATGCACGTATTAGGAATTTCGTTTTTATAAAACTTATATTATATAACTTACAATATATTTATCTATTTGTGGCTGTTTCCATTCTAAATCTAATTTTGAGGGTATAGAATGCTTTCGAATGAGAAATTCATCTAAGAGTTCCTGATCTGGAAAATCTTCTTTAAGACGAGCCTTTTTCCTAATTTGTATCTCGTTTAATATAAGTGTTCTTTCCTCTCTGTTAAGTATGATAATGTTTTGTTTAGATTAGAGATGAATTATAATTAAAAGAATACAAAATGAAAGTCTTACTTATATGCATCTTTGCATTTAATAACAGTACCGCATTCTATGCAACCTGATTTTGTATGTTTATGTAATTTTCCTGTGTGGCCACATGATGTACATACATTGGGATTTAATAAATCAGCCTCCATTTTTTCAAAATTTGTATCAGTACTCCAACTTTTTATTCTAAAAAATATTATGTTTTTTGCCAAATGTTAATGTATCAATTGTAATTCAGAAATATAATATTTACCTTTCTAAAACACAAGAATCACTGACAGTTTTAAAAAATTTCAAAGCTGCCTCTTTCCCTACACCATTTACGCCTTCGTTATAATCACATCCGCATAATAAAGCAAGTGCTATCATTTTATTTCTTCCTAAATTTAGAGTATTTTCTATTTTTTCTATATTATACTCATCAACAGCTCCACCAGTACCAGATCTATTTCCTTGAGCACTTATACAAAAATTTCGATATACAACTTTTGCACCATATAAAAAACAATCACTATCTTGACTTATACAACCATCTACAAGCTAAAAAATAGAATATAATGAACAGTCTATTTTATAGAAATAAATTAGTTCCAAATCACTTACGCCATCCTCATTTAAATAAGCACACATAGCTTCAGCTTCTCCTTCACTTTGCACGCATGCTATACCTATATATCTAAGTAGTTCTTTGCATTCGTTAAGAATTCTATTAAAATTAGTTCTTCCTCCTTTCCTAGCAATATTTCTTTCCTGAAATCCAGCTCGAACATTATTCCTTTTTTCAATAGTTTTGTGTTTTAATGTCGGTGCTTTCCCCTCTAATACAAATACCGGTATTATTCCTTGTGTAAGAAGAAATGCAGTACGAAAAAATAGATTCCTATAATAACGCAATTATATACTTAAGGAAATGCATCACATTGTAATAAACGTAATCTTATACATAATTGTTACAATAATATTTAAGTAAAATACATACAAAAATAATATAATAAAAAAATAATATAATATCCCTATTGTTTATAAATATTTAATGTAACATTAACAAGTAAGGTTATACATACCTAAGATACATTTTCGGTTGAACGTTATTATCAGTTACGCTTTGACTATCTACTACCCAACAACTCAAATCAATTGCTATAACTTTTCCTTGAAGTTCGAACAACGGTCTTCTCTCGCATAAAGGTGATAAAATATTCCAAAGATCCTTTACACCCATTTTTGGTAATTCGATTCAAAACTCATAAACATTTACGAAACCTACGCTACTCCGCATAAACAATGACGTGACGCACCTAGCGGTAGTATCTCGAACTAAAATTAAAATTTCCACAATTCGGATTACTATTAATTATAAGTCCTACGTCATATCGTGTTATTGCGTAACTTATATTTACCAAGAAATTTAATTTATACAAGCATGGTTCGTAAAAAATGAAATTGATTAAAATTTTGACGTAAAGATTTCATTAATATCGACGGAGCACGATAAGATCGCGAAATGTACATTGACTTTCTACTTTTGTCACAGAGGTTCTCAAAGTCAGTTTTATTAGTTCACCTTCCCTCTCCATAGAAGAATCTTCACATTTATGTTCGTTCGTGACGTGAACATGTGTTTGCGTATCGTGAATGTGCTCTCGCAATCTTACTGTAATCTTTGAATACGAGACGTGTTTGTACCGTTTAATAAAATATTGTAATGGCAGATTGGTTAATGGTTTGTGTAATGCATCTTTAATAATAAAAACGTAATATGAGTGGAACATCGCGCAAAGTGAAAAATCCGTTGCTCTCAGCAGCTGGTATGGGATCACCTTTTGAATACTATCCGGAAAATGCCCTACTTGTACCAGTTACACCTGCAACACCTGCCGTACTTCGAGACGGTAAGTTTATAATAGTAATGATACAAGTAAGCCTGGGTGGGGCTTGATTTTAAAAATTCAATATTGTTTTGCTGAATGTTTTCTCTGTATACGAGAGTATAGAAACAAAATAATACATCTAGATTTAACCTTGCTAATAACATTTTTTATACAAATCTTAGATACTATACTTCCATTTCTTTTCCTTTCCTTTATCGTCGCATATGCGACATATATACAATATGGAATCCACGTTACACGGTCGATATGGCAGGTACCTAACCTCATTTTCTTATCTTTTACTATATACGGGAAATGAGAGCAGTGATTATAAGTGATATAAGAATTTAAAGAATTTAGTATTTTTTTATGTAAGATTTCTATTGTTTTTATGGAAAATTATATATATCTTTAATCCTTAGCATTTTATCGTATAAACATTTAGAATGGTGCGCTCATACAAAAGAGAAATTATTTGATATGATTATTACAATCCTATCAATTGTATTAATTTAATTATTATATATAATCTAATATTTGTTGAATGTAATCCTATAATGTATTGTCATAATTTATCATTATTTCTTTTCTATTAATTTGTTAATCGAAGAAGTGTATATTTTTATTTTCATTCCAAAGTCTCATTATATTTGTTTGCTAGAATTAATTCTGATTCTGATCCTTATTCTATTAATTATTTTTTAATTTTAGACTTATTGGTAGAAAATTTTATTCTTCAAATAAAAGTATTGTTTAAAAATAAGTTTTATAGAATCTAGTTTTTCATTTTTGAGAGATAATTACATAAAATGATTTAATTATAAAAGTCTAATTAATTAATTGGAGTCGCATTTTTCGCTTGACGAAAAACAATTTTGACTCTAGCGTTTGTCTATAAATAATTAGAAATTAGTATTATATAATGTAGAATTACGCAAGCTTCAATTAACAGTAGGAAATCAGAAGCTAGTTCTTTCTGCTCGCGCGGGTGTTCGTGAACCGTATCGTTGTGTGTAAGGCAAATCGTGACTCTTTCTTTTACGTACACAAAAAACTATAAGTACAATAATTAAAATTATTAATAGAAGAATTAACAATGCACCGACTATAATAGCTGCTATCTCTCCTTCGGATAAATTGTCCCAAGCTGAAAAAAAAAGTTACTAGTAAAAAATAAAAATTAATAGAGTGTGAGAGAGAGAGAGAGAGAGAGAGAGAGAGAGAGAGAGAGAGAGAGAGAGAGAGAAACAGAGCGCCATGAGATCTTTCATTTCATTACTTTGAAAATTTGAAAACAAATTTATTATTCGTGAAAATATCGATAATATTTACTGGTTTAAAAATTGAAGTTTACCTGTAACGTCTATGATATACGTATTATAATTATTTTTTAAGTCCGTTGCTGTTATTTTCGCCTGAGTTGAACAACAAGTAGCTGAATAATAAAAAGTTACTGGATTTCGAGTGCCACTTATGAAATCATTACGTGGATATACTTCGTTCGGAGATGATTTCACACTTTTGAGACCTAAATATTTGTAAGTTTTCAATTAAATATAGATAAATATAAATTAATTTTATTTTAACAAATCTTTGATTGAATTACCTACCGGATTCAGAATCTTGAATTCTGATGTCGACGCTCCAACGAGATTTCGTGCATTTTTCCTTACCCAATTTTCCCGCGCAATTATTGTTGAACATGTATTCGATAGCAGGCTTTGTATCGTCGACGATCTAAGAAAATAAATCTAAGAAAATATACTTGATAGTTCGATCAAATTACTTTTATCCCAATATAATATAATTTTCATTGAGACTTGACAGATTAAATTCGATATCAAAGACCTTACGTTTGGAATGTTGCTTTCAACATAGAGATAGACCGATTTCTCCATTATTTCTGAACCCTGCACGTATAATGTTAGAGTATTGATAACATCTTGACTAGTTCCTCTTGGTACTTCGATATCGACGAACACATGAACAGTTCGACCAGCAAAAATCCACGTGCTAGCATTGAATATTATACATATAACATTTAATATCTACGATTAGAAAACAATATTATTACTACAAAATATTACTTACAAGATCGGTTGAATATTAAAAACTATCAGGGGTAAGCTTCGAACTTTGAAATCACATCTAATCGTCTGATAATGATTATTCGTTACATCAAAAATTATTCTATGAATCGTTCCTGGTCTCACAAAAAGATTGCTATTTTCGTTCAATTTTACAACTATCCTTCTCTTTTCTTCTTTTTCGTCATCAGCGAATCGTGCAAATTCATTTGAATGTTCTTGCTTGTTAACATTTTTCATTACATTTGAAAAGTTGACATTCGTCTGTTGCACGTCGTTATTCTCAAAAACGATCTTACTCGATCGATCATTGAACGATTTCAACCGAATCTTTTCACTTTCCTAAAAGAAATGATTTTTGGTATAAAGAGTATTTACGAGACCGAATATTATAAATAAATTAATATAATAATCATATCATTGTCGTACTTCAGTTTGAATCGATGATAACGGAGCATGCAAATTTTCCACGTGCCTTTCGACCTCGTTTCGTTTACTTCTAGTCTCTGAAAATTCTGACGATACATCGTCCAAGATGATTAGTCGACTAGCCTAAAATAACAAGTCATTAATTTTATTTTTAATTTTTTGACGTTTAATTCTTTTTTTTTTCTTTCTTCATACCTCCGAAGTTTCATCGAAGACTTCGACGTCGTCGAATTTGTTTTGAGTGTCTTCGTAACTCGCATTCGAGCCGATACGATACTTTGAATCTGTTGATGAAATTTACATGAAGTTGATAAAAGAAAAAGAAGTTTGAATCTCGTTTTCTCTTGACTAAAAAAAAAAAAAAACTTAGAGAAGAAAAAAAGGCTAATAAATGAGTAAGAGAAAAAAGAGAGAGAAACATCGTGCGTCAGGTCCACGCTAGCAGCGGCCAAAGGGCAGCTCGCCGCATCGTCGTATTCGATTTCGCGTTGTTGCACAATATTCACCGTATCTCGCGAACTAGAAGCCAAAGCCTTGCCAGTTGTCAGTTGATTCTCGTTGTGTTACAAGGAAATTTAGTGCGATCTAGCACGCTAAATCTTTTATGTAAGTACATGTACATACATTCGTTGTGCTTACACATCCGGTTCGAGCTATCGACTTCCGCGACATTTCGCTCGTAAATCGATTTATTGTGTCTCTTTATGTGTTTCCGTGTAACGAGATAAACTTATCAACGTTTAGTCAATATTGTCTTTTTCGTCGAGATCTTTCGTTTCTTTTTTTTTTTTTTTATTTTCTTTCTTTCTTAATGACCCGCGATTAATCACAGTTTTCAATGCAATTATGTAAATATGTTGAAACAAAAGTAATTAAACACGGGACGAGTCTGAAACTTCCTAGATTATTTTAAAAATCAATTACTCTTTTTCGAGATTTTTTAGGCTAATTTTTTTTTCGGATCGCGATACAATATCGATCATTTTTTCTTTCTCATCATATTTATAAATTATATACGAAGGTAATGAGAATGGTATCAAAGCTAATAAGATTATCCGACTAACGAAACGTGGACGAATCACCGATCTCGTAACTATATCGATTACACTCACATATGTACGCTCTTTCTCCCTCTTTCTTTGTTTCTTTCGAGTATTAAAGGAATACAATTTATTACAAATTCGTACCGGTATCATTATGATGTCTCGTAAAGTTTCCATCTTCATCAAACTTGGAATCCTTTTTATCGATCTTTTTTTTAATTTTTTTCACGTAAAAAGAATATTTCAAAGCTCCCTCCCCAGTGAGTTTCAAGAGCCAACCACCCGGTGGAGCGTTAAGCGCCACGATTTCCACCTCGTTCGTATCGTTTCTTCGTGCCAACGACAACGTTATTGGCACAGTATTATACCACTTGCTGCCTGTTATTAACAGTAAAACGAATGAACGATCAAGTTGAAGATTATGATAGTGAATTCGTTCGAACTCCTTTCGAATTAAATTTTTATCGTCAGGATTTCGTTAATTCGTCCTCGAATTTTTTACGTAAGTAAAAAAAAAATCATGTTAGTCATACTTGATAGCACGAACAAGATTAAATAAAATTTCTTACGATTTGTTTATCGACGGGAATAATAGATAATGTAATGATAGTGTTGTTGTGTTGTTGTTGTTGTTCACGACGATGGTGTTGATGGTGACGTAGTCGTAGGGTGAATTGTGTGAAAGGAGATAAAGACACGTCGCTAGTCGATATCGTCTCTCAACTTTAGCGCAAGATTGCAGCACGAGGTTGACCACGAAAGTAGAAACCGTCGCGTGGTTTCGGCCAAGGCAATCATCGTATTCCATCGGCTTGCATTTCGATGCAATTTTTTTTTTCCAACAGCTAACGAGACTATGATGCCAAAGCCATGAATGATGCCAAAAAAACGTGTTTTCCTTCAATTTTTCACTAATTATAACGACCAAAACTTTTAAAATGCTTTTTTTCTTCTATATTTAATTTACTATATTATTACTTGGTATAGTTAACTAAGAAGTCTTCAACAAATAATATAAATCTCAACATGCATGAAAACGTCCGGTTATTATTCATAGCTAGTGGCTATTTTCAGTTTTCTTGTAGGATTTTCTTATCTATATCCGTCCGATATCGTATGATGGTGTTTCGGTGAACAATACGAATTGGCACGGAAACCGAGTATAGTTTATTAAAATCACGAGTTTTCGTATTTTGAGAACGTCATCGGTTATTTTTGTGTTACGATGGAAACGGTTAAGTTAAGCTAGAACGTAACACGTGTTTTATAGATAAAACACGTCTACCAGCTCCTGTATGTTCTTAAAACATATAAGTATATTTTTTCAAAACTTAAGATCATAATCAAAATAATGATTAATCTTACCAATTGGCATGTCAATACCAATGCAAGACAAATTTCCGTTCGCTACGATACGAATTCCGGCTATCGATTTATTTACATCGAATTTGATTTCCTCGTATCCACTGATGTTTATTTTTTGAATTAGTTCTTTCTGGAAATAAAATAAATATTGGAGAAACAATAATTTATTCATTGATTAATACGATCCATACTTCGTGCGTAAAATTCGCATCGTCGTTGTAGTTATCGATTATTACTTCGTTAAAAAGCCACTCTCGATAATTAGAAGTTCCGTTGTTCTCCACGTCGTCGCAGTAGAGGTCAAGGTGAATCTGAAAAAGTACTCGAGGAGTTTACGAATGTTATTAAATCCTGTTCAGCCGACTGGAATCACTTACCTTGCAATTCTTATCGAAAATCTTTATCTTTCTTTCAGCTTTGCTTATTTTGTTTACTTTTAGGAAATTTTCTACAATATTAAAAAAAAAAATATTGAAGAAATTAACGATAACAATAAAAGCTCTTCGATTACTATTAAATCTATTCTTTTTTTTTTTTTTTTTCTTTTGCGATAACATACTTCAACGTATTAATTACGATGTTTTTATTCTAATGATACGTACAACGAAGCAATTTTTTTACATTTGCATAATATCTTATCGCGCTTTCATTTTACGTAACTTACACATACTACATATTGACGATGAAAGAAATGCATAATAATGAATATGTTTTCGACAGAACTAAAGCGCGTCATTCACGTTGTTGAATTCATTTCATAAGAATGAAAGAGTTGTTGTTTTGAAACATCATAATATCGACTATCATTGCTACGATAGTTCCGTCAATATGCATATTCATTGCTTTTAGAAATGATCTTTTATGTTCGTATATCGTTTGAATCGTTGAAAATCTTACCCGTTGTTTGTTCTACAAATTTCGTGAATGTATCGGTGAAATTAATGCGCAGAAAAGGATCTTTTTCTTTCTTAACGTGAAACAGCTCCTTTGTCAAGCAATACCTTCGAAACGTATATATTATAAATGCATTTTTTAACAAATTATATTCTTTACATATTTTCAATGTTTGTTATTTTGTATAAATGTTATTTGAAATACCTGAAATTATGATTTTCTTCGAAAGATGATGATCTTGTTTGAATTACACAACCTACGTCCTTAAAAATACCAATAGTAATTCTGTTATCCCAAAAAGTTTCAATTTCAATATCCAATGGTTTTCGTTGATAAATTTCTTGAGGAACAATTTCTCTTTCGATTTCACCATTTTTTACCGGCACTTCCTTATCAATGACAATTATTTCTCTCACGTTTCCATTGGCACTATAATCGTGGAATAAAAAAAATGTTAATAAAATTGTATTAACGATCGGCGATTCCATTACAATGACTTCTCACTAACGAGTTGAACGAAAGACTCTTCGTAAAAATTGGACGACTTGCTTATAAAGTTTCACTTTTGTCCGTTTACAAAAGGGTAATACTTTAGCGATAAGGTACATATACGTAAAAGTAAATCTGGGCGTAGACGAGAGTATCATTGCACAATTATCCGTAGTTCTTCCTTCTTATGTCCTCCGAATCGATGACGTCAAATTCGTATGTTCGTATAGGTGCACGCAGGCAGGATTTATCTACGTCGACGAAACAATTCTTTCGTTTACGAGAGGATGATGTAGAAAAGGAAAGTGAAAAAGAAAAAAAAACTAGCCTATCTTTTGACAGAGCATTATCTTTTTCATTGGAGACTTACGTCCATTGTATCCTGTTCAATATTGACAATACGTGAATAACATATCCAAGAATCCAATCGTAGATGTATATTCAGGCTAGTACTAGTAAAAAAATATATCAATTCGCGATAAAAAGATGTCAAGAAAATTCTAACGAACATTACAGAATTCTTTTGACAAGTTATGAGTTATATATATGCGAATCGAAAGTAGATAAAACATATGAGAAATGAGTTTCACCGAGCAAAGTGATGATCACTTGTATTTGGAACGCTTTTACTCTGAGGAAAGTTGATTAATGCTATAGTAAAATCTGACGTTCATTTTCTTTTTTGTTTCCTTTTTCTTTTTTTAGATACTGAGCTAGACAACTTCGTGGGACAGGAGTCTAGTCAGTCTCAGGACTCGTCGGTGAGTCGGACGGTTGCGAAGGACGAATCGGAACTAAAGAATTCTCTTAGTTCAGAGGAGTCAAAGGTATCGACGAATCAGCCGGCGAAACAAGGATATTTCACATCAATTCTCTCATCTCTACCAAATTTGTCCTTGTCTTCGACCAAATCTGATTCCTCGGGAAGTCGAGGGAGTCAAGGAACCGAAGTTGCTACTGGCAAACAAGATACAAATTCTTACGGTGTATCTCAAGGTCGCCATGGTTCATTACCGGAAACGTCGTCGTTCTTAGCGGCTAATCCTCACGATCCTTACGGTGCAAACCAATCAGGATCTGGTGAGGTTAATTTAGGAGTGACAACTTTTGTACCTCCTCCACAACCATCTCTCCCACCGACTGTACCGATCTCAACAGGCGGTAAGTTTTAAATTCGACATTTTTACTTACATTTATTATTAATTTAAAAACATCTTTATAGACAAATCATTCGTACATTTATTTTAGGTCCAGTTTCTTATCGACTTGGCAATCAACGACGTTTAAAATACGCTCCACCTCCTGACTTAACATCGAACACTACGAAACAATATCCGAATCCATCTATACCAGCTTTGATCTCATCTTCAAACGTACCAGTACCATCAAGTATATTAAATCCAAATGCAGCGACGATTGAACAGCACGTTTCGAACAGTAGTCCTGCATCGTCGCGAGCTTCTCTAATCTCTCCTACGGAACAGCCCGTAACACCGGAACAACTTTCACGAAGTACATCCCTTCATGGATCGTTTAGGTCCAGTCCTTCGGCGATAGGAGCTTTCTCCAATTCTAACGTGACTTCTCAAAATCAAAGTTCTTTCGGTGAAAGTTCGTTTACAACCGACTCACCCAGATATTCGGTTTCTTCGACGAGATTGATACCTCCACGAAATATAGATCCCGCCACACCTCAAAATACTCCGGCTAATACTTCCTCTTCTTTCGGTTTTTATATCAATCAGCCAGATTCATTTATGCAATCCGAATCAACATCTTATAGCGAAAAAGAACAAAAAGCCACGGATAATCGGTACGCGCATAATCAAGATATTCTTAAGTCAGGATCGACCAATCCAACTTTGAATGTTTCAAAAACACAGTCGCTCGTATCTCCAGTAGTTAACACGTTCAAACCTATCTCAGCAGCTAAAGTGACTGAAAAATTACAACATTTCTTGGCTGAGCAAAACGAAGAATCACCATTCGGTGTTTCGTCGGAATTTTCTTGCGAAGTAAATAATATAACTTCACAAATTGGAAACGAGGTAAAGACTTCTCCCGATTTGCAAAGTATACTTCAACCTTCTAGCGAATCGAACGAGGAAGCGAATAAAATAAAATCGAACGACGAATTATCGAAGAACGATGCCGATTTATGCAAGAGCGATTCTTTATCCGATATACCTTTGAATCAAAACTCTTTCGATAACTTGAGTTCACCTGAAAATACTCAAGATTTTAGAAAAATACAAAATATTACGTTGGACACACAAACTAGTAAATTAGATCTAACTCCTCAACAACAACTTAATCAGACGCAATCATCGTCTACTTTACCTTTGGATAATGTTCTCTTAGAGAAGACATCAGAATCAACGATAAATTTAAATCCTGAATCGACTCAAGAAGAATCCGGAACAAATTCGAAACCCGTTGCTCCGTCTTTGAGTGCGTTTTTCGAACCAGTAGAAAATAAAACGAATACTTCGTTTCATTCTCAACAAAGTGATATCAGTACAAACTTTAATCAAGTTTCGACTATCGATCAATATAAAATACAAGAATACCCTACCTTTAATCAACAATCAACAAATACTGCATTAGTAGCTCCCCAAACAATTTGGAATCCTAATCAAAATCTCCAAATACAGAGTACCGATTCGGTACACAACGATCAAGTTCCACAACCTCCTCAATTTTATAATCCTGCACGGTTAATGGGCGAAGCTTACAAATATCAATATCCTGCAAGTATATATGTACCAACGACCGATTCCGTATTCAATAGTCAAACGCACGCATTTGTTGCTCAATCTTCGAAACCGGAAGAATCTCAAAACATCGTTCCCAATAACGATTTTATATATGCACAACGTTCGTATTCTATGGCGACAACTATACCGGAATCTACAGGTTCTGCTACTCTTAGTCCAATTCAATTATCAGCAAGTCCATTAAGTGGTCGTACGACACCAGACAGTATACCTCAGAATCTTCAAAACTTGGTAAATTATTAATTTTTGTTATGAAAATTAAAAAAGGATAATTTTTGATTTTATCCGTGATAATAATTCATCGTATTGACTTTGTAGGCTTTTGGTATTCCAACCGGACGAATGCAGTACAGAGCGATATATCATCACTGGTTCTTTCGTAAGGAGGTGGAAAATAAAGTACTATGGCTTCCGTTTTCTATGCAGGATAGCTTGCGGCTGGAAGATGTACATAATTCTAGTGAAATCACTACCGAGACTACAGTAGCTACCGATGGTGGTCGTTATGACGTAGATATTCTCAGACGTCAAAGATCTCCTGTTTACTGGACGGGACCTTCGACCGAAGTGAGAAGATGTTCTTGGTTCTACAAAGGAGCTTCAGAATCGAGATATATTCCTTACGAGGAGAGTATAGCCGCGAAGCTTGAAGAAGAATATAAACATGCTTGTATCACGCTTTCTTGGAATCGGCGAATCGATTTAAATAATGGGGAATATATTATTTTCCATAGTGCAAACGTACAAGTGCATTACTTGCAAACAAATTCTCCAGAAACTAGTGCCTCTTGGTCTAATACCACTGTATGTATTTCTTAATTTTTTTTCTTTTTTTTTTTTCTACACTACAATTTCGTACAAAAAACATTTAGT
The DNA here is from genome assembly GCF_014466175.1 of Vespula pensylvanica. Classification (NCBI taxonomy): domain Eukaryota; kingdom Metazoa; phylum Arthropoda; class Insecta; order Hymenoptera; family Vespidae; genus Vespula; species Vespula pensylvanica. Next base: position 5,060,873 of record NC_057687.1, on the reverse strand, counting down.
ACGTTATACATTACACATTACTATATGTGCGTGTACGTGTCGCTAGTTAGCTTACACTCAAACATTCGTTTAAAAAAACATTTCTTTATAAGCTTCTGCAATATCATTATGTTCTTGTTTCTTTCCTCGTATTATTTGTTATGCACACAAAATCTTATTTTTATTATTCTTGTATTAGAGAATAACGCACGCATGGTTTTGTTTGAAGTATTTAATCGTAATTTCTGCAGGATTCAGAGGACGGATATTTGCAGGGTGGAGGTGCTAGACCGCGAGTAATTAAAAGAGGTGTCGACGAGTTTAATATAGACGAAGGTGAACCAGAGAAAGTCGATCATCTTCTTTTCTTGGTTCATGGTATAGGAAGTGTTTGTGACTTGAAATTTAGAACCGTCGAAGAAGTTGGTTGGTATTAAACAACTAGTAAATTTGTTAAAATCGAATAATATAAATTCTACATCGACTTAATCTTTCATTCCAGTTGACGAGTTCCGAAGTATATCATTGCAATTAGTACAGTCACATTACCGCACTGCCAGCGAAAAAGGAGTTGTCAATAGAGTAGAAGTTTTACCAATTTCATGGCATACGACGTTACATTCTGATACGGGGATCGACAAAAAATTAAAGGCTATTACTTTGAACAGTATACCGAAGTTACGACATTTTACAAATGACACTTTGCTCGATATACTTTTCTACACTAGTCCGATATATTGTCAAACGATCATGCAAACGGTTGGAAACGAGTTGAATAGACTATATATATTATTCAAAGAAAGAAACCCAGACTTCAAAGGGAAAGTTTATTTGGGTGGTCATTCTTTGGGTAGCTTGATAATGTTTGATCTATTATGTCATCAGAAACCTCTGGCGACAGAGGAGGTTGAAGAAGAAAAAGATGTCGAAGTTAACAATGAGAAGGGAATGGTAAATTTGCCGATGATATCGAATTAATGATTCGTTAAAAGTGTTTTAACGTCATTTATTTTTTCTTTGTTTCTTTTTTTCTTTTTTTATAGGAAAATGAAAATATTGGTACTATACAACCATTGCCAGCACCGATTTTAAAAAGGCGTCTCAGTAAAAAGATCAGTTATGTAATGGGCGCTGCTGGAACTGGACAACCTTATATAAATTATCCTCAATTAAATTTTCATCCGAGTGCCTTTTTTGCTTTTGGTAGTCCAATCGGTATGTTCGTAACTGTTCGAGGCATCGATACGCTTGGAGAAAAGTTCGTCTTACCCACTTGTCCAGCTTTCTTCAATATATTCCATCCATTTGACCCGGTTGCTTATAGAGTGGAGTCTCTCATTAATCCAGAAGCTCATAAATATCGGCCAATGTTAATACCACATCACAAAGGCAGGAAGAGAATGCATTTGGGTAGGTGACAATTAAATTTCTCCAAGTAAAAACTATAGTAGTGCATGATGTATACTGTGAATCAAATCGAACTAACAGCAGGTTGTTGATTTTAGAATTGAAAGAGACAATGGCACGAGTAGGAGCTGATCTGAAACAAAAATTCATCGATTCCGTTAGGAATACATGGAATTCCGTTTTTCAACTTGCACACTTTCATAAATCAGATAATAATACTCTCGAACGAGAGATCGATAAAGTCGTCGAGGAACAACTACAACAGGCACCGAGTGTGCAAGAACAGAATAACGATGATGGTGGCGCTGATATTAAAATGGGAAATTTAAACGGTGGTCGACGTATAGATTATGTTCTTCAAGAAGCACCGTTCGAATATATCAACGAATATATTTTTGCTTTAACGAGTCATGTTTGTTACTGGTTAGTGCAAAGATACGTCGACTTATTTTTTTGAATATCATTTCAAGAATATTTTTGATGATCATTGTCCTTATCATTTTAGGGAATCTGAAGATACCATGTTAATGATATTAAAAGAAATTTATGGATCAATGGGTATACAAACTGATGCTCAACTTCCTCAACAAACTTTATCTATTGAAAGATCACCGCCATCTTTGTCCTCGTCAGCATCCGGTTCTATTAAAAACGATTCAACGGTACCTATAATAGGCATAGATCCTACAGCACCTATTTCCAACAAATCCATTGGACCACCACCTACAACTGGTTTCATGAGGAAATCGTGATTAAGAATCGAGTTATCATACTCCGATATAGTTTATTGAGAACCCAAACAGTAAAGTGTTTAAATGATGTTAGATAAACAAATTTGGGAATTGCGATATGTGGAATCGTTGTTGACGTATTTGTCACTGATAAAGAGTCTAGTATTGAAACATCGAAAGTGGTCATCAATGAAACGTCGTGCCGATAATCTAAGCGTGTTCTGAACATCGTCGCACTAATGTTATATTTTTAGAATCAAATTAGATAACATAATTTTATTATGCCTACGGGTTGTACATAAGATATCTCAACTATTAAAATTAAGCTTTCGCATCGAGAAATTTTTAACGCATAGACGTCGAATTTGTGATTACAGAGAGAAAGAATACACGTGTATATACATTCGTATGACTGTCTGTATGTGTGTTTGAGAGAATATCTAAGAAAAGGTTTACTACAAAAAAATCATAATGGGGTAAAAGATAAAACGTTGTTCTATATATAAATAAGATTCATAAATGTACATGTAGTTAATAACTAAGATAAACTTTTACAAAATTTCGAACTTGCGCTCTGCGGCTGGTTCAATTTTTATTGGACTTACCTCGTGTTCGCAATTAAGTCTTTTAATAAATTACTGTATTCTTTTATATAATTATCTTTCGTTATATGCTCTCCTTATATCAAAGTCGATAAGTAGACCAAGAATGTACATCTTTTATCGCATAATCCTACTCTCGATCGAATCGTCGAAGTGCTGTCAGGTTATTGTAGCGACTCGTTTTAGTTACACCATATAAAAAAAAAAAGAAACGAAGGTTTCGACACATGCACAGCTATCACGAAACGCTAATTAATTGCAGTACAAGCCTACAGGGCAGGAGGACTGTTTTGCATTTTGCGTGCAGATCCTCGTAAAACTACATGCCTGTCGGCTGAGGCGAATTTCCAGATGATTTATCGTCTCTCGCAAAACGAAGTTTTTCGCGATACCTCATGGCTGCTGCTACTTCTACGAGCCACCGAAAGGCAACATTTTCGCACATGCAACTTGACGTTGCTCGCATTGGTACGGCCTGTACCATACACACAGATACAAACACAGCTATTGTCACGAATCATCAGTACTTTTTACTCTTGAAATTACTTTTTTTTTCTTTTTTTTTTTTTTTTTTTTTTTTAATAAAATTGTTCTTCTTTGATAATTTTACAATTGCCGATTATAATTGCTTCGATAAATCGGCAATTGTAGTTTTATCTTGTAGTTAAATGAAATTAAAAAAAATATTCGCGTAACTTCATGGAGTTATCGGAACGAAGAAATCAGAATTCAATGTCTAACTGCATATCGAGTTTAAAATATCCTCAGCGAAAGTGATACCAGTTGCGCGATGAATTATGAATACCATTTTCATACACATCCGCCTGTGTCAACAATGTTTCGTAGTGTAAAGCGGCTTGACGATGTACATACTATGCTTTGCATATGATGCACGGCCACGCTTCCCTTTTCACCGTGTGAGAATACTCAGGGAGTATCGCGAGACAGACGTTCATGCTATGGGGATAGCAATGGGAGAGAAAAGAAAGAAGAGAAAAAAAAAGAATGAGGGTAGAAGGGGTGAGATTTTACAACGAGCCTCGGTAAGAGTGATTTACACCTTGGAAAAACTCTCTGACATTTACGATACCTACTCGCGAATTATTTATAGCGGCTGCCTGACGATGTGTAATCTACAAACTATACTTTTCTACTTCTTCCTCAGCTTTCTTTCTTTTCATAAGACTCACAACTTAACCTGACGATATCAGCATATTTTTATCGTCTTACAATTTGACATTTAGTCAATAAAATCCAACGGAATCTTTCCAAAGTTTCTTAATCTTTTTCCAATAAGTTACTCGTTAAACTTGAAATATATCACCCGGTATATCTCACTGTCTCGTCGGTGACTATTTTATACATCCTTGACATTAATATTTTGTCCGACCATTTTCATAGACGGAGCTCCAATTAATTTTAATTTCAAATCCGAAGTGTGAAGAAGATTTGTTTGGACATTTTTCATTGAGCATAATGAACGATCTAGTACACGTTAGAAATCAAATCTTCGGGATAGAAAACGTTCGCCAAGTTTCGTCTAACTTCAACGTGAGCTACGCAAGCGCCAAGAGGAGCTTATAAGCTTTTTCCTCTCCTCCTCCTCTTCCTCACTCTTCCTTCCCTCTCTCTCTCTTTCTCTCTCTCTCTCTCTCTCTCTCTCTCTCTCTCTCTCTTGCGCTCACTATTGAAAACTATTATGCACTTAAAATCCTCTACGGCTCTAGGCAGAGTGCATAAAGGTGTATTTAAATAAAATTACTTTATGTGCGATTGGCAGAAAGCTTCGAGAGAGCTGCCATGGTTGCCAGTGCTTTGCGATGTTTTGACTACTCGTTACGGGCTCATCATGACGGACGAAATTTCACCGAAGACTCTGTGAGTAGTCTCATTGGTTTTCATCCGACTTTGAAAAGATCGGATCGGTACATGCATATGTATACACACCTACACACACACATATATATATATGTAAATCCTCTATACGATCATAGTCTCGTGAAGAGATTTAAGATGATTTCTTTTAAAGTAAACGAAAGAGAGAGAAAGCGATTTTGAAATATTACTCTCTCTTTTTTTCAAATTCGAGAATCATCGCTTTTGATAATGTCCAATGAAAGAAATGTTTCGATCATCTCTATTACCTTTTCATTGTCAAGAAAAGAATTATCGTTCATTTCAGTGTATAAAAAGTTTTACGAGCATTGAGGAAGTTTACGTTTAAGTCTGTTGACATTTACTACTATTCTATTCTTGCGTGCGTTGGTCCCGTTGTAACCATGGCACACGCATTATGTTATTGTTTTCCCTACTCTCTTCTTCTCTCCTCTTCTCACCATTTTTCACTATTCCCCTCGTAACTCCTCTCTCCATTACTAAAATCGAAAATCAGCATCAACTTCGAAAATTTATTACACGAAGCATTGTGCCGATATATATATATATATATATATATATATATATATATTTGTACAGCTTTTGAGAAATTTGAAGCTTTGCCTATTTCCGCTCTAATTCGCCAGTCACACATGTGGCTTTTTGGCACGCAGCAATACGTTACTATCTGTCTACATCTATCTATCACAACTCTCCATCTATATTTCAACACTCACGTTTTAATATGGATTCGAATAAACTTTGATTTTAACTAACTGAAATCATAATCACGTGTAGAAAAGACAAGCATCTTCGAAATGAAGATTTTCATTATATTTCGATATTTTATGGGATAAACCAATAAAGTAGATATCGTCAATTTTGAATTCGTTTTCGTTTCCTCACTCTCATCTTATTAAAAATTGGCGATCTAATTCGAATTTCAAATTAATTCTACGTTTTTGGCTCATCTCTTTCTTCCTTTTCTTTATTCTATTTTTTTCTTCGAAAATTATTTACTTTTATATACGATAAAGCAAAAAAAACAGAACAATGTAAATCATTAATGATTCGTACACATATTTCGCTTTTTCTTTTTGTCTCATTGACTCAGATACGTCGGCAATCTGGATCACAGTGTCTCTGAGGATTTATTGTGCGCGTTGTTCTCGCAGATCGGTGTTGTCAGAGGCTGCAAAATCATCCGAGAGGTAAGAGAAAGATCTTTCTGATTTTTATCTCCAAACGTATATCCGGGTTGATTCTTAGTATCAATTTGGAACACGTTCGTTAATATTAAGGAACGCAATTTCAAGTTTAATAAACACTTATTTGCTTATTAAAGTATATTATCGAAATTCATTAGTAGGTTTGCAAAGCATAACAACGTGATAATAATGTGTCAAGTGTGTCATCACGAGAATTGAAATCATCTAGATATTATAAATACGCTACGAAAATTTTTTACATGACATATATTTATTATCGTTGAAATTTTATAAATCTAAGCAATATTTATTTGAAGAGGGGAAAAATAAAGACAGAAAATAAAGACGATGTTTTTGAAAAACACGAACATAAGATAGAGAAAAAAAGCTAAGATATAGTGAAAAGAGACAGAGAAAAGAAATGGTTTGTGAGACAAAATTGCAAAAACATCGAAAAATTGTGATTCCTCTGTTTTTCTGTTCAATTTCTCCGACGATTTAGTTTTCGGTTTACTTTTCTCCTTGATTTCTCTCTCACGATTTGGTCCCTCGTACTTTTCTCTACTTCTTTTATTTTCTTGTCTTTCTCTCTCCTCTCTCTCTCTCTCTCTTTTTCTCTTTAGTTCGTTCACTCGTTCTTCCTTTCACTTCCTACCCCGAGCTCGTTATATATTATTTTTCCTTCCATACCGGTGGGTTTCATGCGCCACGACATACGCTCCCTTTCCACGTGCCACACTCTCGTGAGACGTAACACACTTGTACGTACATCGTTTCGAAGTTTCGTGCGCACGTCACGCGTATTTTCCTCCCTTCGTGCCTTTCGTCTCTTTCTCTCTTATTCTTTTACATTATATACATAGATGTATGTACTTTAGACGATCTCCAGAATTGTGGTACGTTCTAACGAGATATTTGTTTAATCAATCTTTTTCGATCGATTTGATACTACGATTGTGTTTCGATAAAAATTTTACTATTTCGTTATTATCGACTCTAGAAAAAAAAAAATCTAGATAATTGTGGTCCGCTTAATGAATTCATTAAACCTTTTAATAAGACTTATCTTTCGATTCGTTCATCGAACCAAAGTGTTTCGGCTCAATGAAAGTATAACTGTTACGTTCTATATAAATTGGATGGGCTGCTTCAAAGGTCGTAAATTAAATTCTGCTTTGTTTGTTCTCGACAGTTCTGTCGTATAAGCGGGCAAGAAATAAATACGAATTCTCTTCCCTTCTTCTTTTTCTTCTTCTTTTTCTATTCTTTCTTTCTTTCTTTCTTTTTTTTTTTATTTTCTCATCATTTCCAATCTATCTTCCCACCACTTTTCACTTTATATACACACGAGTAGCAAAGTACACGTTCTCGCTTCTTACTCGTGCCGTTAATTACTTAATTTCTCTAACGATACACTTTTTCTCGGACGAGTCTTTGTTCCATCAGTAGACGGCGACTCCGGAGTTACGACCCTTAGCACGCCATTATTGCAAGATACTGTAGCGTATTATCGTCGGCACCTTGATGGCCCTTAATAGTTGCAAAGAAAAGCTTTCGAAGACAAGGATCGAGGTAAAACGTAAAGGAGAAAAAAAAAGCAAGAGATAGCACGCAGGCACGCAACTCTTCTTGTGTTGTTTAGATTGGTTTTGTTGTATACGAAACTAGACATTTTTTTTCTTTCGATATCATGAAAGCTTATCGTACGATAAGAAAATTAAAGAAAGTAAAACTTGAAATCTCTTTTAGCATACCTCTTTTAACCTTGTAGTATACTCAATATAAACATGACATTAAGAGTGCTATCGTATTTTAATACAAATTCAATCGGAACTAATATCAATGTCTCGTGGTAGAAAAAGTTTAGATCAAAGTTATAAAACTGAAAGAAAAAGAGAGAAATAAAAAGAGAAATAGAAAGAGATAAAAAAAACAGAAAGAGAGAGAGAGAGAGAGAGAAATAGAGAGATAGAGAGAAAGAGATCATTGATTTCTCAAACTAACAAAACAAAAGAGAAATGAAATAACAAGAGATGGCGATACGTCGTTAAATCCCCGAGGCTCGGGATCGTGTATTCCGCCTCGTAATTTCCTCACATTGAAATATACATTGATAATGGCGGAAAGATAGATAGTAGAAGGTCGAAGGTAGGGTATTAAAATCATTCTACCGCGTTGCTACTCTTCCTTCTTCGTCTATGTCGTTCCGTACGCGTATCGCTTTTGATAGTTAATGCGTATTCAATATTTTATGTATTCCGCATAAGTAGGACGAACGGCTCTGTGGCAGGTATTTGCGTTTATTAGCTATAAACCCCCCGCAGGTAGAGCTCACCGGTGCAGGACGACGGATTTATGGGTCGCGGCTTTTCCGCCACGAAAATGGCGGCCCACCTCTGAGTGCCGAGGTTTTGCGCATTACGTGATACTACGTAAAAGCGCTGAAATGGCGTATTCTCTCTTTCTCTTTCTATCTATCTCTCGTCGATACGTCTCCACGAACACGAAGATTGCCCTACGATCATATAATAGCCTTGCGAACGATGCTGACGCAACGATCCTTCTTGTGTTTTACCAGGATCGTCTCTCTCTCTTTACTATATATAATATATCTACATCCTTTACGTCTCTCTTTCGATCAACGAAATTTATGTAATTTTGTATACTACGTTAGCGTCTCGTAAATGCTACCATATTTATTTTATATTCAATAAAATACACTTCTATAACATTGCACTTTACTAAAACACTCGCAAGAAAAGAAAGAAATCAAATACGATATTGTGAACTATTTTAACTACTCTTTATAGATGGAGAAAAAAGATCGAACGATTATTTTTACATTTATAAGTGTCTATACTTTAGCACGTTTAAGAGAAGATCATTTATCAAGCTTTATATATATGTAAGTACTTAGGTACCTATATAGGTAAAGTTGGATTCTTGCAAAAACCTGTAAGAATCCTTTCCAAGTATCGTTCTCTCACTTCGGCCGTGATCGTTACATTTATTGCCATCGTCGTAGATTTTCTTCCTAACAAGCAAAAATTGCGAACTCCGTTAAGCTTCACAGAGAATCATCAACTTCCGATAACTTTTTTTCCATTTTGTTCGACGAGCTGTTATCCAACAAATTTTACATAATCCTTGGAAATCGAGAGTTCGATTGAAAGAGCGAGTCGACATTATTAAAAAAAAAAAAGAAAGAGAGAAACAACAATAACGAAATCACAACAAATATTTTCTTCTATAGGATATAAAAGAGATGAAAGGTAGGTAGGGTGTACGAGACGGTCCATGGGTGTATAGGAGTTTTGTTCTCTGTAAAGCATCATTGTGCTAGCGAATATTTTAAGCACGAATACCTCGATCAAAGTGATGTAACACGAGGAAGAAACATGGATGCACGATAAATCGAGATTCATACAAAACGAGCCTGCTATTGTTGATTTACACGCTAAGCTTTTCAACATCTGACAATAAAAAACGGTCCACCCTGTCAACCGGGGTTAGTATCAATGTATGCATACTATTCACCTTTCATTCTCTCGGCTGATTCGTCATATATCGTGAGTCTACAAAAAATTGAACAATGCATATACATTTTATTAACGAAATTTTCAAAAGATTTTGAAATACACAGATTTATTATTTCTAATAATATCTTGATAGAAGATTGTGAGAATAAATTTTACATTATTTTTTATTATATTAAAATTTTTATAAATTATTGTATCTGAAACTGATAGCTGTTGGTCTTATTAAAATGGAGCATCGTTTTAAAGTTTAATAAACGACATTGCCATTGCACCATCTTTTCTTCGCGATTTCAACTCCTCCCAGAGAACTGGTAGACTCCAATTTTCTGAGGAACTTCTCTGCGTGCGGAACGGTCTCTGCGTTCTCCCTCGCATTATTCGCACAGCATGCACGAGATTTATATTGTATGCCTGCGAAGATCTACGTGAGGTACGTTTCCGCGATATGTGACGTTCCGCGACCGTGCCTACGAATAGATAAGTTCGTGATTTGTTTCGGCGGTGGGATTAATAGATCAAAGGTGATAACTGTTAGCCAGAGACTAGTGTGTTCGTATCAGAATATCGATAAAAGTATCAAAGATCAATATTTTTTGTAGATTCTTTAGATCAATCCTTTCCAGAAACAAAACGGAACAAATAAAATTAAATAAATCGTTCATTAAAATGTTGAAAACTAATTGTCTCTTATTTATCTTTCTATTATATATTATTTGCAAACAAATGTTTAATTAACTGTAACATCTTCCATTCTTTCAATATTTTCTATTAAAAAAAAAAAAAAAAAAAAAAAAAAAAAAAGGGAAAAAGAATTACTTATAATTGGCTTAGAAGATTTAAAGAAGTATATCGGAATATCTGTCATCCGTAGAATCCTTACAAAAGTCACATACTACGCTTCCTCTTTCTCCCTCTTTCTCTTTCTCTTTCTCTTTCTCTTTCTCATGAAACCGATCTCCTTTTCTAAAGAAAGGTTCGCAAAGACGATCCTATCATTCATCCCATATTCATCCTTGTTTCTTCTCGTTGGTACTCTCGGCTACTATACCGAAACGTGTCTCCCATGTAGAGGAAGTCGAAGTTGAGAGCCAGCGCATCGTGACTTTGGCGAACTTCCAAAGACTAGGAGGATGGAGGGAAAGAGAGCTCGTGTCTCTTGGCCCGTCGGCGTCGCTCAACTCGAACGACGTTGCCATCGTCTTCGTGGCTTCCTCGTCAGCCGACAAAAGAACGAATTTTAATATGGAACATCGAATTACTACGTAGCTAAAGTCTATTCGATCGATGAAGTTCCGTTGTTTTAAGAATTACTTTCTGTTTTTTCTTCTTTTGTTTTTTCAGCTTTACTATACAAACATAATCTCAGAAATTCACTAACTAACAATAAGAGGATTATTTTATTCTACTAAGTTGCAGTTTAACACTCTTTTTCTTTCTCACTTTCTCTCTCTCTCCCTCTCTTTCTTTCTTTTTCTCTTTATACCTACTATCTCCCGTTACTTTTGTCCGTAATCTCTATTATTTGCGCGCTTACAACGGAGTTTAACGGCGAGCATGGAGGTTCTCGCTCGCGCTTAATTTCCGTAACAACCCGTATCACGGAAGGATAGCTTCATTTTAGCTGCTGATCTCCGACTTCCGGTACCCGCAGAACAACGCCAAGCATTTCTTGCTCATGCCAACGATGTTATGTATTCACAGAGCCGACCTGGAAGGAAGCTCGCGAAAAGAACGACCGAGGAACGATCCTGTCGCTTAAGATGCCGACCACTAACGTTTTACCTTGATGCTTTCGAGCATTATGAAAATGATGTTGATCTTGATTACTCTATTGAGATAGAGTCGAGTACGATATACGAAGTTAACTCTTGTTTAGAATAACAGGGAAATGTTCATTTCAATTTAAAGTATAATTGGAATTATAGAATTAAATTCTGTCCAATAATTATAAGAACATGCGAGTAAAACGTTTTATATAAAAGACTTGACTCGTAAAAACTTAAATAATGATAATAATAATAATAATAATAATAATAATAATAATAATAATAATAATAATAATAATAATAGAACAAACGGAGTCTTTTTCTTAATTTTTGGCCCACTTTTCCAATGAAAGAATAATACGAGTATGAAAAGAAATTTATGACAAGCGTAATAGGATCTAAGCATAAACTAAAAATAGAAAAGCCACGTTTAGAATACTTAGTTGAAGGTCGAATGAAAAAACTAAGTTCCTCCATTCTCTTTCACATAAGTTCATATTCCTTTCGCGCAGCACTACATCAGAGGGCATTCAGGAAACCGCAGGAAGTCCATCCATTGAAAGGGCTGGATTTTCACTCCGGACAATTATTCCGGTAATTAACGTTGGCGGGCCATAAGTACACCGAGCGACCCTGAAGGGCCGAGCCAGCGGAGTTTATTACAAAGATATACGAGCTCCACTGTCCGACACGCTCGCGCTCGTGCGGGCACACGCTTACACGACGACGAAGCCGGTGGTCCGCCTGGAGCATTCGAGCTATTTCCACGGATGATGCATGCCTCGAAAACTATACCGATCGTTTGTACAACGCGATACGTTATCGCGTGGCGGACACGATAAACGAGGTTACGGCCATGATGCGATGGGACAAGAACTTTGAATTCGTCTTCTCTCTTCTCGGTTGTTCGTGAAAATATATAAAGAAAGAGATAAGAAAAAGATTAAAAGAGAAAAAAAGAAAACAAACAAAAAAAAAAAAGAAGAAAAAAAGGAAAAAAGAAAAAGAAGAGAAAAAAAAGACGAAAAAAAGAAAGATCTCTCGCCGATCTTAAAATTATTATTCGATCGTAATTAAGTCGGTATATATGTACCTACCGTGTTTTAACAGAGCAAGCCGGAAGACGGATCGACGTCGTGTTTTATGAGCGGAGCTTGGCGCGATTCGGAAAGTTTTACAGCCCGGTCACGGAAAATATCCATATTTCTTCCGATAAGCCGCAACGCACGCGCGGCACGGTAGGTAACTAGTTGCCCCTGTTGCCGTACGAAATAGTTTTAATGAATTATTTCGTAGCCTGATGGGAAAATTAACCCGAGGCGACCTTAGGGCGGTGCTAAACCTCGAAAGCCGTCTTCGTTATAAATCGTCCTTTAACTACGACGATAACTACGACGACGACAATAACGACGAAAAGTAAATTCGTTCGCGCTCTAAACGCCTCGGCTGTCAGTCAACCGTTCGTGACATCATTAAGATTCATAACGAGACATCCGGTAAGGTGAAAAGACAAAAGTCAGTCAGCCACATGCGTCTCATCCGATTCGTGCCGATTTGCCGTCTCGAATGTGGCGTTGATCCAAGTTTGGAAAGCGCCACAGCGGTAGCCTCGGTATCGGTTATTCTTACGTCTTCGTGCCAGAGACTTGTGGAGTTGCTGTTGGCCATAGCTTAGGCACAAGTCGAACGTCGTTACGAGTCGATCGGAGAAAAGCTCGTGGTTGGTAAGGGATGCTCTATCTTTGTGAGAGAGAGAAAGAGAGAGAGAGAGAGAGAGAGAGAGAGAGAGAGAGAGAGAGAGAGAGATAAGGGGAGTCTCTGCAATAAAACGATAAATCAGGCGAACGGAAAAATAAGGGGGTAAAATAGAAAAAGCTTGTAGAGTAGATTTGGAGCCGGGCCAGTCAAAGGCCGACTCCTCGCTCGCGTGTTCACCCTTGCTTTCTCTCTCTTTCTCTCTTTCTCTTCTCTGCCTACTGCTTCTTTCTATCCCGCTCATCCGCCTCTATTTTCTTCGGTACTCTTTCAGCACGCGGTTTCCGCGTTCTCCTTTACCTCTTCGAATCCGTTCACGATGCTCCCACACGAACGAGACTCTCTGTTACACGAGAGACTCGGCTTTTCTCGCCTTTTCCTCTTTCGACGCTTCCCTATTCTCCGTACACCTACCTTCCGAGCCCTTTTATAGAGGAAGCCGGGATCTATACACTAGCCCTCCTCACCCTTCCACGATTCACCTCGTAAATCGTAGCCGCGGCAAATAGTTCATAAATAAAAGCCGACGTTCCCGTGGCGTTTTAACTCGAGCTCGCCGGCTCAGAAATAAGTCCCTTGTACTTCTTCCTTCTCTCTCTCTCTCTCTCTCTCTCTCTCTCTCTCTCTTTCTTTCTGTCTCACACTTTCTCGTTTCAGTCTCTTCCTTTGTTCCTCTCTTGATCTCTTCTTCCTTCTTTCTTTCTATCTCTCTCTCACTTTCTATCTCTCTCTTTGCGTCTCTTTACTTATTTCTCGCTTTCTCGCGGATCGATCTCGCGGTTTCCTGTAATCTTCATCTCGTCTCTTGTCTTCTTTCGTTAAATTTGATTTGGATGCTTCTCAAGAGGAGATGCTTCGGACCTTAAATAGCTTCGTTTCGACTAAACGCGTTTTTTAAAGCATGCCTGCAATATACTGAGATCCTCGGTACGGTAGAAGTTGCGTTTCAACGCTCGCTTTATTAATTTCACGAAAGGAACTTTGCGTGCCGGTGGAATCGTTCGAATCATATGTTTATAGTACGCGCATTTGAAACTTCATTTCTCCCGAGGGAATTATTTTATTCCTTTCCTTCTCTCTCTCTCTCTCTCTCTCTCTCTCTCTTTCTCTCTCTTTTTCTCCTTCTCTCTCTCTCTCCCTCACTCTTTCTCTTTCTCTCTCTTACTACTTGCGTTGTCTGCGCGGTAATTATAAAAGTTTATTAGCCGTCAACTCTGCCGGGATAATCTCTCTCTCTCTCTCTCTCTCCCCTTCTCTCTACCCTTTATTCTTTTTTCTTTGAAACGTTAATTAAAGAGAGTGCCACGGTATTTATTTAGAAATTCTTTGGAGTTTTTAAAATAGTAAAAGTTACCATTTTTAGTCTTACCCCGAAAGAGATATAACTATAAACGTGTTATAATGTGGTGTCTCTGGAAGAACTGGTATTTTTAAAAATTAGTTTTCTTCTTTGACAAACGGGGTTCAACGTTTCTTCTTTCGTCGTCGTCGTTGTCGTCGTCGTCATCGTCGGCTTTAAGAAATGAAAAATGTTATTGCTGTCGTACCTCACGTGACTCTTATCTTACATGATTACGTTTGCGTCTACGATCGTTCTGTTTTATACGTGTCGTTTGTTCGCGAAGAATTTTTGTCATGGTGTACATATTCCTTTTTTTTTTTTTATATATCTTCCATTCGACCTCAAACTCCCGATTGATTTTCCTACTCTAACTTTAGCTTTATCTTATAATAACATCCTATACACATTCGATTTTCCTCATTTTTTTATTCAAAAAATTTCTGTCCAATTGGTAACGAACGATTAATGCAAATTTTATAGCTATGCTACTACAAGCACGTATCCCGATGTAATAACTTGGCTTGTCCGTTGCGTTTGCAAGCTGTGCACGCTGACGCGATTAGAATTAATTAATTACGCCTCCAGTCGATTTTCAACGAATTCCTCTCGACTATCTCTCGGTAAATCCTTCGATCGAAGGTCTTTAACTCGAGAAAATATCTACGTAGGTGATTTCACGTTATTGTCATCCTTTATAATCTTATATCGTGTGAGAAGAAGAAAAAATAGGTGGATATATTGAATATATATCGCATTTTATGCATTTTCTTATCAAGCATTTTCTTGCCGATGGTCACATATATCGAGTCGAAAAACCTATACATGTTAAATCTGAATATTCTAGGACTTGTAGCATGATCTATATGACCAAGTTGTGCCGAATAAGGCATTTGTTCAGAAGAACGAAAATTACAGCATATTCAAAAATTAAACAAATCAGAAGAAAAACAATTTCTCATGAGAACGTGAGGTCTTTTATGTGAGATTCGGCGTCGAACAACGAATTATTATATTTTCATTGTAATAAATATATTATTCTAGGAGCATGTTGTTCATCATGCTCCTAGAATAATATAGAAAATGGAAAAAGATAGAAAGAGAGTTCGTTGGATTCCGATACAAAGCAACTTCGAAATTTTGCGTGATCCTCGCATATCTGCAGTCATTAAGAGGTACCGTGTCGAATTTCACAGGACTCTATTCGACGCACGTACCACTGCGAGTACTTCGAAATGAACGCTTTTATAACGTGCATGGCCTATGTATTCGACTAAAAACGAAAGGTTGAATAAAAATCTGGGCAATCTAATAATTTCAATCATGTAATTCGATTAAACTGTTAACTGTATTGCTCTGTTGCAAAAATGTTGTGCAACCAAAATTAAGAGATGTGGAATATAACAGAATATATACAGCTGTTGCAAAGTTGAATTCAATTATAACGAAAAAAATGATAGTTGGTGTTTTTCTAAAATTAATAATTTCATTGAAGATATTTAAACAAAACCATATGAAAAAAGAGCCAAAAACTAGCTTTACAACATATATTTTTCAGAATTGTAGGTCAAAAATTAACAGTATAAAGTACAAAAAGAACATTTTTTTTTGGGAGTAGCTTTTACAAACCTTTTAAAAAAATCTCTTTGAAGAAAAAACAACAAAAAATCAAGATTAATACCAGAATAGGAAAGTACAAGATCGAATAAAATCGAATAGAATTGAATCGTACAGAAGCAAATATAGTAGAATGGAATTGAATAAGATTGAATAGGATAGCTATTAAGATCGAATAAGAAAAAATAGAATTGAATCTGATCGAATAAAATCGAAATAAGATCGAACAGGATCGAATAAGTCCGAATAGGATCGAATAATACCAAATATGGTCGAATAGGATCGTAAAGGATCGAATAAGACAATAGGATTGTCTCGGGTCGGCTCCGCTTGGCTCGATCCTATTCGATCTATTCGATCCTATTCGATCCTATTCTATCTTACTTGTCCTATTTATTCCTATTCGATTTCTTTCGGTTCTATTTGTTTTTTTTCGGTCCAATACTCTCATATTCGATCTTATTTGACCCTATTCGATCATATTCGATCCCATTCGATTCCATTCCATCTTACTCGCTTCAATTCGATCCTATCCGATTTTATTCGATCCTGTTCGATCCTATTTGATCTTATTCGATTCTATTCGATCCCATTCTGGTGTATTTCATTTTGTTTCTTTTCAGTTGATCCTATTCGATCTTATTTTGGTTCTAATCGATCCTATTCGATTCAAGTCATTCCTTGTTTCGTATTATTCGATCCTATTGTTCAAATATATCGATCCAAAAAAAAGATCATTACAACAAAATACTACGGTATTAGGGCAAAATTACTTGAAAAATTAATAATGATCGTTTAAGAGCTATGAAATTGAGAATGATCGTTTGACTTTAAAGAAAGTTTCCAACTGACTTCTTTTTGGTTTACCTGAAGAAATTTTGATTAGAAAAAAATATCCCGGAGATACGTTGCTTAATACCGAGATGATTAAAGTGAGAGCGATCTGGTGTGACACGTGGAGGAGTTTGGAGATGAGGACAGGTGAAGATGATGATAAGGAAGAGCCAGAGGGTCCAAAGAAACCGGAAAAGGAGGCCGAAAGTCGGAGGTAGGAAGAAAGCAACTGACGATCGAGAGTTTCGTACGGGCCATCGACTTTCTTTTCCTTCTTGAAACAGGTTTTACCTTCGGAGTATGTTCGACCTTGAAGAATCGATCCGGAAATCGACTCAATGTATGCATGAATTTTTTTGGAGTTTCTATTTTCATTATACGACTGATATATATATATATATCTTGTATAGTATTTTCTAATATATTTTTTCATTCTAATATTAAAATATTTATTTACGTATATGTCATCGAATCATTTGAAAAATATTTATTGTACATTATAGAAATGAGTTTACTCAAGAATTCGATGTAACGTTCGTATTTTACGAAAAACCCTACCGTCTATCTTTAATCTCACAATTGCATTATTTTTCACAAACGTCCATATTTGTTCTGAAATTTGCGCTTATGTTCGCCAGACGATTACTTCGTACAAAATGTTAGGACACAGGAACGAACTTTCACTGCTCGTTCCACTAACTTCTGACATTCCGGTCCACACGAATTTTCAAGTTTGCGTATTCTCACTTTGGCGAACTTTCTACGCGCGAACTCGCGCATCGTTGCCTCTCCAATTAGTCGTGCTTAATTTCTCAAATTGTTTGCCAGCTTTACTTAGTCTTCCGAGATTCAGGCAATTAAAAAAGAAAGAAAATAAAACATAGAAGAAATATGGCCGAGTTGTCTTCGAGTTGTCATTCATAAATCTTTTACCGGTCGGTCGTAAAATTTTTTACTGAAATTTCATCAAATATATTTTTAAAATGATAAAATAAATATGTCATGAGCAAATATTTGATGGGATTATGTTCAGGCGACAACATTGTACATGATAATGTCACTTTTACGTAAAGGCAAAATCAAATAGTAGCTTTCACACATGAAAATAAAAGAGAAGAGGAGTAAAATCGAGCAAAGCGATTCGCATTACAAAATGACGAAAAAAAAAAGAAGAATAATGCGCAAAAGGAAATGGGAGTACTCTCGTTTCGAGAAACATAAGGATCGGATAATGAGAGAGTATTGAAGTATTCATGGAAGACGACGAGCGTCAAAAGGCCTTGCACTTGGGTTCTTCTCCAAAGCGCACGTTACTTCGCTAGAAAAAAGGAAACTAAGAAAGGGAGAAAAGAGACGAGAGTAAAGGAAAAGAGGAAAGAAAAAAAAACGACGGTCCTAGTTATTTCGGATTAAAAAAAGAAAAATATAAAAAAGGTACTAGTAGCATTTCTAGGAGAAGACGCACGTAGTCTCGATAGACAAGCCTTCACTAAATCGTTTTGTGAAAGACAGCGTTCCTTTGGATCCGCTTCTCTTGCTCGCTCAGAGATCCATCTAAAACGGGGATCTTTCGATTTAAAGTCTCCCCAAACGTCACGATGAGAGCAGCTACGCCGATGGGAGCTTCAGTGGCAGAACCGTTACTCGCGATGGTGGATACGAAGAGGATAGGAAACGTAGTTTCGTTTGCTTGTGAGGCCGCTTCTGGATAAGAAAGAAACAGAGAGAGAAAGAGAGAGGGAGAGTACGAGAGAGAGAGAGAGAGAGAGAGAGAGAGAGAGAGAGAGAGAGAGAGAAGGAGAGAAAGTCGAGGAAACGAAGAAGAGAAAGAAAGAAAGCAAGCAAGCAGACTGGCAGGCAGAGGAGGCTCTTTTCGCCTTTCCTGGAATTTTATCTGTCTGGAGAAGGATACCTCCGTCTTAAAGGGTACGCGAGACGAGGGGTGGGAAAGAAGAATAAGAAGAATAAGAAGAAGAAGAAGAAGAAGGAGGAGGAGGAGGAGGTGGAAGCTATAAGACCGGCCCTCTAAGATAAGGCAAGACGCGGATAGGAGTTCGTCCGTCACTGCAACGAAATTCCGTCCGCAATCTCCGAAGGAATCTTTGCTATCCGGGTAGCCACCGGGTGCTCAAGCAACAACCCTGCTCTCCTACGGCCTCGTTTCGACCCTCAACGTTGCTCGCGTACTCCAGAAAAGACGCGCAAGGGTGGGTCAGCTGGAGGGTGAACGTTAGCGAAGACGAGGATAAAGAAATAAGAACGGGAGAAAGAAAGAAAGAGAGAGAGAGAGAGAGAGAGAGAGAGAGAGAGAGAGAGAGAGAGAGAGAGATCTTCACAGTGGTGAGACGAAGAAGACTCGATAAAGTAATAGTTTCATTTTACGAGGAGAGAACCTAGCTAGGATCCTTCTGCTCCTTCTCGAGCAGAGCAATCGACTACTCGCGATTCGCGTTCCTTCATTGTTTCCAACATCTTGGAACTTCACCTTACTTTTAGCACCTCTTATTTCTACGATATAAGACGAAATACGGAAATTAAATGACGCTCCATTCTCATCTCGGCTAGGGAGGAAAAATAATGCAATATTTTTTTCGATTTTTAAACCGACGAGTATTAAGAATTTTAAAAAGTACATAACGAGCCGATTAAAAGTTCACTCTGATCTTAGATAGTTCTCTCGGTCGACGTCTAGTGCGATCCAATACAATTGTGTTACACGATCACTATCATACATTTCTCTCTGGTTACCTACAGTTCGATTTTTACGAGAAACATCCTTGTTGGTCGATTAGTCGCTATTAATGGCGCCATTGTTTTCACGACTTCTTAATGCCGACGATATAAACGTCGCGATAATTACTTCCTGAGAGAAGTAATAAGAGAACCGAATTTCCCTTTCTCTCTCTTCCTCTCTCTTTTAAGGAAATCGATGCGCCGGATTTAGTCTTTACTGGATCATAAATTCTTGAGATTTGCATACTGTCCGATTCGAAACAAGGTCGTACATGAGCTGGTTGTGCAACGAGAGACTGCTTTCTGAGTTTATACCGATCGTATACACAGGAATACGATATCTTGGATGGTTAATTAGGTATTGAATTATCGTCGGAGAAACCGTCTAGTCTTGATTCAAATTCTAGGATAACACACGCACACAAGGTAAAAAGAAAATCGCATAACGTTAAATCAAGCATTCGACGATTACCGTGCATTTTCAATGCACTTTTTAACCTACATTCGTTAGCCATTTTAAAATCGCACTTTAGGGATTTAACAAAGCATAAAGCGATCGAGCTTTCACGATTTAACTTTGCTATGAGATTCTAATTTTTATGACTTTATTATGCCAACGTGGATAATCGCTCTCAAGAGGGAAACGTTATCTTTCCTGGTTAATGTTTCATAACATTAGCTCACTTAGCACGAGTAACGATTAATAATTTTGTCCTTTTTCTACCGACTTTCGAGTTCGTTCAACTCGAAACATGATCTATTTTCTCGTAGCTCCTTAAATCCTATTGAGTTTCGAGCCCTTAGGCTACACGTTAGCATGTTCGGAATATTTTGTTCTTTATCCAAAAAAGAGTAAAGTTATATTAAAGGATTTTAAGTATTGCATACACGTTTCTCCCGTTTCGAACAATTGCTTTGCCTGTATCAAACGTTCGCTAGAAAGAAACCATGTCGAAACACTCGGACTCGAAGATTCGAAGAAAGTATTTTCGGTGCGTGCCGTGTCGTTTGAACGTTTTGCGCGTGACCGGAGTTGGATCTTGTCTTTCTTTTTCCTTCTCTTTCCTTTTTCCTATATTCTGTCCTCCTTTCACCGGTTCCATTCGAGATCCGGAAAGAGGAGATGATGCGTAGGTATTACGCGTCTTCTCCAAAGAAGATAAGAGACCTGAAGCTTCGTGCGTAAGCAAATAATACGCCTGGTATTTCACTTTCTCCGATCGTTGAGGCATTTCTATTTGAAAAAAAAAGTGAACGAGCGAGGAGAGTCATGAAGATGTTATCGATTTCTTTTTTTTAATCGCACATGGAATAAAATAGAAAATCTGTTATTTTCATTCAAAGAACTTTTCTCTCGTATCCAAAATTCTTGAGTTCTTTTAAATCTCGTAAGTTTCGTGCGATTGAAAATTTCAAAATTAGACATCTTCAAAGAGGAAAAGAAGGAAATGTGATTTTAAAAATATCGAGATCGGGTCCTCGCTATTCACTTTAGGACGTGTACATCCATACTAAGCGAGTATAAGTAAGAGCTCGTTACTAAGGAACGGATCATTGAGCGGTAGGAGACTTTGTTCGCGCATCGATCTCGTCAATGCACCGACTCAAACCCGATTTCACGCTCCGTATCATCGACTAACGGAAGGGTCGAGAAATCTGGACAGTCTGGTTACGGTTAAGATGAGATAGGCTTCTCAGGCCAACCCTTGGCCGGTCCTTCCTTCGTGGACTCATCTCGTTAGATCGTCGAATTAATTGAGATGCATTTGAGAAATCGAATTGTCAAACTTTCCTTTCCTGAGTCGAACGAATGTCCAACCAGGCGACCATCCAAAATGGAAACGAAATAATAATAAGAGACACGAGGGAAAACGTTGCGGTGAGATGTATATACGAGTTCGAGTTTATGGGCCGCTCTTTAAATCGAGAACGTTAGTATTCTACTAGTATAGAAGTTTTCGAGACGAACGATCGACGGCAAAGGAGGCATTAGCGGGGTTATTTTCTTCGTTGGATCGTTCTTATTTTATGGAGCCTTTATTCAAAAGTAGTATACTCGACGAGAAAACTTCTTTTCTACGTATTTCTCGAGGAAGTTGAATTTAAGGCGATTAAATTTTGATGTTCCTCGTAGACCATGTGTTCCGTAGAGATGGAATTATTTCGTAGGTATATTCTAAACACGTTCGATCGAATCTTAAATCTTAGATCCCTCAATTTACATTATTGCTATACATTTTTTTTCAAACCAAGAAATCGTACGAGCTAAATGGAGATGAAAAAAAGAAAAAAAAAAAAAAGAAAAAGGAAAACGCAACGGTGTTCCGTTCGAACTAGATTAAAGATTACACGTCCCTAAAAAGATCTCTGGAATAATGTTACAGCCGATGCGTATGTGGGCCGCAAAAGGGCCTCAGGGAGTGTGTCAGGAGCCTCTTCGCGAGTGAATGGCACTTTGACTCACCAATAAGAAAGCGGTCCAAACTCTTGAGATATTCGAAATCGAATTGGTTCTACGCGACGAGCGTGAATTTCATCGAAAAGTATCATTGAGAAACGATTTGTTCCGCGTTTTATTTCTGTCTCGAGTCGGTTCGATGATTCACGTATTTTACGCAACGCGCGAACTCCTCGACATCTTCTCAACACGTTTAATGAATTTTCATTAGCGCAGCCAAGCTCGACTTTCAATTACGAAAGAAGACGACGAAGAAGAAGAAGAAGAAAAAGGAAAAGAAGAGTCTTTCTCGTACGTATCGTAATAATATGTCTTCATGCTTGGCGACCTGTGAAATGATCTAACTCCATAATCGTTACTTTCCTATTTTCATTATATCATTTCGTCGTTAATCTATTCGAAACTAGAAAGATAGAAAATTGTTAAAATATTCAAACGACGATTGCCTCTTCATCTCGATCAAAAGTATGATCATGACGATAGACAATTCAATACAATTATTATAGAGTTTGTCTTATTCCCAAATGCAATACAGATTTAGTTTACTTTGAATATATATATATATATATATATATATATATATATATATATGTATATACACACACACACAAACACACATACACACATATATATACATATAATAAGAACACTGTTATTCGTCAGCGAGACGATTCGAGTTGGCTTCGAAGATGCATGTCCTTGGAATCCGACGACTTCGTTTCGTTTTCGCGTTGGCATTGCATCAACCAGGATGCAGAATGCATAGTAATGGTACGCGTGTTCTCGTAGCCGGTACTGTCTAAGAAAGACATTGTCGATTCAACGAGGAGAGAACTGTTCGAAACGAAAGTTCACGTACACATAGCTCAAGTTGCGTTGTCATCGGAGAAAGAGCAAGAGAAAGAGAGAGATAGATAAAGAAAGAAAGAGAGAGAGAGTACATTTCTCTGATACGAAATTCCATGGATGCAGAATCCACCACTGTGATATCAGCACTAGCTAGCTTGCTCCTGATGCTACCTCTAACTCTCTTTCTCTAGCTCTCTCAGTGGTTTTCTTCCTCCCTGAATGTTGTTGCACGATGCTATTGCCGCTTCTAATGCGCATCCGCTTTTTGCGTTTTCGTAGGAGAGCACGTCTGTTGAGGTCGACTCGTAAATACTCCTCGTTGTTCTCTATCTCCGCTTTCTCGTATTTATAATACACATATAATGCACGTAAAACAGAGAACGCACGTGCGCATAATACGTTCGCGAACTCTCGAGATGCCTGTACGAAGAATCAACACCCACTTTATAATCCTCTTTCACCGACATGGATAGAGCTAAAGTCATTGATATCAGACTTCGTATTAATTAATAGTCTACGAAAATACATTCAATAGATGTTTCAAAGTATCTTACATTTCATTGTATTTCTTTGAATAACGTCGTAAGATTCTCTATCTGTTGTTGTTTTTTTGTTTGTATCATCTCGTATTGTTATAAAGAAAATTATATTATTATAATTTCATTATTATTATTATTATTATTATAAGATATTGTATAATGATGTGGAAGGCTCAATGTTTAAGAGAGTCGATTTTAAAGTCCATCGAACACATATATACCTCATGAGATAAGGATTTATGAAATATCGAGAAATCGATCCTATTAAATCAATAGTACTGAAATATGTAGATAAAAAGAGGATATTTTTCCGATTAAAATGGTTTTCCTTTCAAGTTTTTACGACTTTTAGTTCTGTAGATATCGTCTTAGGATTATTGCCATTCATAATTTGATAGTAATAGTAATAGTAGTAGTAGCGAAAAATGTGTTTATGGCGTACAACTGGATAAGTGCGTAAATTCCAAGAATTTTTATAGGTCAATGTGTCAGCTTTCAAGATATTATATAGATCAATATCAATATAAGTATTTTTTACTTAAATTAAAATATTTCCGGAACGAAAATTAAAGAAGGCAGACTCGAAATGAAAACTATTTTTACAGATTTTTCTCTATTTTCTCGTTATAACTAATCGTTATAAACAATTTCTTCTAAACAATTTTTTATAAAAAACTTCTTTTGACTAATTTCGATAAACAACGTAGTATGAACAATGTTTACAAACATTTTGTTATAAAAAAATTGGTATAAACCCTTCCTTTGCATCGACAAAATATTTCTCTTGGCTTATCTCAGCAACAAATCGCTATTTGCATTCCAAGGCATTGCGTTTGGATACACGTAAACGGCAAGAAGAGGCAAGGTAGAAGAGCCAAGATAAAATTTCTTAAAGGCAAAGATGAGAAATTCTCTCGCATAGAATACTTCCTCCAGCTATACCTTCTTCATCTTCGTCTTTGCTGGAGTTCTTTTCACCGATCCTTTACCACTACCTCGACTATCATCGAAATCTACTTTTATAGTCGCCTGGAAGACGCAAACTTTTGTCTTAAGGGGGCGAAATTCAAATTCGCTTTTAAAAGAAAAAGCCGGCTTCATTTTATGATCAGTGCTAAGGGAGAGTAGGCATTTAAGAAAAAAAAAAGAGAGAGAGAGAGAGAGAGAGAAAAAATTCGATCCTTATTGACACTTCTTTTTATGATATTCTTTTAGATTAGAGTATTAGTTCTACGAATTTTATAAAATCATATATTTAAAAATAATTTTACAATCTAGATTATAATATTGTACCGTAATTCCATTAATTAAAATTATAAAAATAAACAAAATGGAATATATTTCGTTTCTTCTTATATTAAGAGTATCTATATATAATAAAATGAGAGATTTTTCATAAAATTAGATCAAGCATGTAACAGTCAAAGGTCAAGGACTAAAAATAGTCAGATCCGGAAATAGGCAATATCTAGCTGTTGTACGATTGCAACTATGAGCGCGTGTTGAGAACGCAATTTCTTTGTATTAAATTCTGAAGAGCTCAGGAGAGTTGATATGCGATATAATGCATTTTATTATTTCGATAACTTATAAATAATGTATTTGACTGACTGAATTATAATAGTTTCGTAAATTACGGTATTCGTGTACTGTTACTTGTATTGGCTATCTCTAAGTTAATGATAACAAGTTTTACAACAAGACTTAACGAACTGTTTGAGATCGAAAGCTTTGAATAGAATATGTGAATGCTTTTGATGAACTATCCAGAAAAGCGATCGTGAAATTAGAAAAGGGAAAGGTAAAGGAATAATTTCTATGAAAGTGTGTACGAAAAAGAATAGAATCGCTTATTGATCTATAGGCTTGGCTGAATAGTTAATTCAAAGTATTTAAGTAATAGCATAGTGTGATTCTTTGTAATGATACTTTGAAATGATTACACTGCTTCTTGAATGAAAAATAAAATATTTTAAGGATAGATTCCAGATAAACGCAAACTATATTGGGCTTAATATATTAAAAAGTGTTTAAGATTCGAACAATGACGAATATGTTCTTTATCTTACTGCATCTTATTACCGAGCGTCCAACGAATTCTCAAGAGTAAATATTCTGTGTAGTGATATATGAAAAGATATATGATATTGAAAAAAAGCTATGTGAATCGTCAAAGGTATACATGTGCGCGTCAATACCAGCATCCTTTGAGCAATAGGTAAGTACTTAAGATACTGTGGAACACTCAGAGGCTCCTCTTCTTCTTTGTAGCATTCGAAGTAGTTTCGTTTCTCGCATCGTCGACGACAAATCGCAATTTGCATTCGAAACCAATGCGCCTAGGACACGTGTCCGAGTAGGTTCGGATGGATCGAAACAGGATTCCCTGAGGGCGAAGGTGAGTCTCTTTCTGTCTCTCTCTTTCTCTTTCTTTCTTTTTCACTTCATTTTGCTTCGCTTGTCTTTCGTGTCCACTTTGACGCGACTACAGCATTTTTCTGTTCTTTTTTTTCCTTCGTCCGCTTGTTTTTCTCTGTCCATCAGTTTGTCTCTTTCTCTCGTGTCTCCATTCAGCGACGAGTGATCGCAATTGGCGACCGACCGGATTTTCCGGAGAAAGGAACTACTACTACCGGCGCCTTCGTCCACAGACCGGAACGAATCGTCTTTTGCACGCAGCATCCCATCCCTCGATGTCTCCTCCTCTTTCCTCCACCCCTTTCGATTCTTCCTCCACGCCTCGTAATCGCTCAACGAGTCGCCGATCGAGAGATTTATCTCGCGAATGGTTTAGAAAGTGCAATCGTGCTCGCGACTTCTCGTGACTCTCGCGATGACGTGCGTTCCTTTTTATCTATCTATCTTTCTTTATTCTCGAGAAGAATAAGGAGAAAAGATTTCTTCGAAAAGCTAGAAAACCCGCGTTTCTATTCTTACGAACATTTTACAATTGATTAAATATTTTTATATTCTCTTTAAGTACCTTTGATGTATTGTATTATTTAGATACTGAAATGAATACATTTTTGTTCCCGTTTTCTAAAAATTTTCACCCATAAGGACGATTAAAAGTAAATGAAAATGATTCATTCGTAGAATGTTAAGAGAAACGTAGAAAGCTTATCCAATAATATTTCGAATATAAATTTTCGAAGATCATTATATATATATATATATATATATATATATATATATATATATATAACATTTAATAATATCTTGAAACTTTGAAGAGAGCAAAGTAGGGACCATCGAATAAATGATGATATTGAAAGGCAAGCGAAATAATGGCCGGTCACGATGCATAACCAGTACTATATACAAGTTCAAGCGACAAGGACGCTTTCACAAGAAGACTTCGACGGTCGCTTAAGGTTAACCGCCGTACCATCAAGATCTTGCCTTTGTTCTATACAACGAACAGATTGTAAGATCCTTCGGGTATTTGCTAAGGCCGATTAAACCTTAATGACCAACATTTATTTCAATTAGGATGCATGCGAGCATGCTAATTAATGTAATACTCTTGGCTCGGATACGATATGGTAATTATGACGTCGTACAAGAAATTATAACTTTACGCCGGTCATCTAACGTTCATTTAGTCTCTTAGAAGTGTGTATTCAAGGGTGTATTCATCAAGTACTTCGTTTAATAAATCTAACGAACTTCCGTTTCTGAATTATACTACGTTTTATTATTATTTTCTTACAAAAAGATGTTGAGAATAGATCCTTTGAGTTATTCCTCATCATTCAAAATATAATCTTTCAAACAACAGAAATAGATGACCGAATAATACATAGTTATAAGCGTACGAAAATACGGAGAAAGAGAAATGCGAATTTTCCTCTCAAATCGAAATATCCTTGTCGAATTTCATTTTTCGGACGTTTCCTATATTCTTTGAATCTATCACGAATGTCTAATAAATTTACACAGCTGCCGATCGATGTACCATAGTCGCAGTGGCTTTTACCTTCCGATCTCTCCTCTCTCTTTCTCTTTCAACTTATACTGTCCGATTGCCCTAACCTTTGCTACGATTCTATAATGAGTTATTGAAATTTGTCTTATATTGAGTTATTGGAATATTACAAAAGATATAAAATATTTTAAATAGAGACCCGTACAAAATAGAAAGCATTAATTATTAATTACTTATTATACATATTGTATGTATACGCATAGATACAGAATAGACGTATATAAACGTGGAAGAAGATTTTTTTTAAGCGGCGGATCCCACGCTCGGAATTCAGTCTCTGGAGAAAGTGTATTCTTGATCGGTCGGCTCTGAAGACGAAGCCTGTCCGCAAGAATGTATGTTAATGACCTGCTACGAACGTTCGCTACGGGAAGACTTATCAAGAACGTAGCGGATGTTCTTTTACTCTGAAATGTGAATCCTCCAATCTCCTTTTCTTTTTTTTTTATGCACATCTAGTCACTTACGAGAATTTCATTGTAAGCAATTCTTGAAAATAGATCGCAGACTTATTGGATTTTTTCCATTATGAAAGCACATTGTCGTTGACGTTTTCATTTCTTCGTTTCTTTTTCTCCAACTTCCAAATAAATCAGAGAACCAATTTTTGATTATTTCCAGATTATTTCCAATTATTTCCAGAACCGATTATACCTACCTTCGAGAATGGGGCTAATTGAACCATGATCTGAGTTGCAAAATAAGCAAGATTTCACTCTGTGATTCATCCTACGAACGTTGGATCACAGGTGAAAACTTTGTATGACGTCTTTCGTTTAAATTGCAGATGTTCCGATTCCGGTATCACAGGAAACAGATCCTGTTTAAGGCTTTGAAAAAGTTAACAGAGAATTGGTATTCATTCTGAGATTCACTTCTGGTATGCATTCGTCTCTCAATATATATATATATATTTTTTTTTCTATATATTTATTTCCATCCTATAGAGAACGGTCAGTTTGTGGTTGCTTTCGATTTCGAGATACGTTAGAACGCGCGTCGTTATAAGATATACGAGACTGTAAAATAATAATGGACGATCTTTTGCGAGTTCGTTAGACCTGGAGAATTACGTTAGTTCGTAGTAGTAGTAGTAGTAATAGTAGAAGGAGCAGAAGCCATAGTGGTTGCGTAGTGTACAGTAGTAACATCAGTAAGTATCTCTTTCTCTCTGTGTGTAAATGGAGCAAACGACGATTCACCGTGTCTCGCGTTACCGTTATGATCGTTCCGCTATTACGCGATGCGACTCGTATTATGCTTAGATTTCGCTCTTAGTAAAGAACTTAACGTGCAGTTCGAACTCTCGTACCGATAATTATTATTATATCGATAGTTGGAAACTCCTAAAAAGAGATTGGCAGAAATTATTCTGTAAATAGATATTTTCGAATAAGTATTCTTAAAAAAAAAGAAAAAAGAAAAGAAAAGAAAAAACTCGTCACGTTTAACTTTCCTTGCAATTTATAATTATCAGAATGAGGCTGAAAGGATAATGAACATAATGCAGAATCCCATTTTTATACTATAAACGCATCGTTTCGTGATTTCTGTAATAAAAAGAATAAAGTTTCAATGTGTGGGCGAGGAGGTGAAATTAACAGGAGGGGTAAAAGAGAAGAAGAAGGGGCAGAGAAAACTCGATTACAGAGTAGCTTTCGACGAGCCGACCGCTATAACGAGTTCTTTCGCGAGCAACTACTGTGCTCGAAACACGTGAATCGATGCATTTAAAACGGTGTTTTCGCCTTATCGTTCCGGTTCCTTGACAGTTCCATTTTTGTTTCGAAAAACAAATGAACATCAGGACTACTCAGGATACTTTTATGGAAAATCATCAGAAATCATTAACGATCCATTGAAATATTTTACGGATATATTTCAATGTTTTGTCGTTTTGATAGATCTTTCTAGTAAATTTTTACGAATTCATCTGAATAAGTACGATTTTTTAAATATAAACTTTAAAGATGACACAACGAAGAAAAACATAGAGGATAAAAAAGAAAAAGTAAAGATATTATGTAAGGGTCCAGTCTAAAGTCCAGAGAGGACTTTAATGATGCGATTAAGCGCTTCCTGATCTTGAAAAAGTTTCCAGTACCGTGAACTTTTTTATGCTTCTTCAAAGATCTCCGAGTATTACATTCTCAGCCTCGTTGTAATGCCACTCTGCATGAAAGTCAATTATTATCCTATGCCTTTGCATTCAGTGACTCCATAAACGAAGGATTTATTCACTAGGTATATATTCTCTGTTATATTTATGCGAATAACTTCTAAGAACGGCTTCTCCTCGACCTGGAACTACCCTGAAAGAGAAATAACGCTGAACGGAGATCAACGACAAAGCTCAAAATGCGGGCATAACTCGTGGAACTTAAACTTCTTTTTAAATGTCGTATCTTCTTCATACAATAGAATATTCAACATTCGGTAAAATATACCTTCACCGTTCCGCATCAATATCGAAATAGTTAAGTACGTTTAGATCAAAAAAGAGTCAAGCAAGAAAATATCACAAAAACTGAGTTGTCCAATTATGGAAAGATTTCGGAAGTTCGTGACAATGAAAGATAATGAAAAAGTATTCTAATTCTCGAGTCATTCAATTCGAAGGTAGAAGTATAAAGACAACAACAGAAGATGTTATTGGTAAGAAAAGGTAGATGATAAATTCTAGTAAAACACGAACTTGTTGTAAACTTTCTCCGTTAATGATCGACATCAAACCAATTTTGCGCCCACATCGTTACTTGGTGTAACATCGAAGACGAAGACAATACGATGAAGTCAGAAAGAGAAAGAGAAAAAGATAAGGAAGGAAGAAGAAAGATGAGAAGAGATAGAATAGGAATAAAGATTCTTCTAATCGTTGTGAACTATCAAAGAAATATGGTACACGAGGTCTATTACAAAGAAATCGAGTATTTTCACTCTTCCAGTTTCAATTCTTTCTTTTTTTTTTTTCAAAAGAAAAATTGAACATGAATTTGAACATGGATCGATGTAAATCGTTCGGATGTATAAAAGCGAATTAACGCCACGCGACAATAATCGATGTTTGATAAATAACAAAAATTAACAATAATATCGAGGGTATTTCATCTTTATCCATAGTTGGTACTTCGGTAAGAATGGAGATTATAAAACGGACACGTAGTATTTATATCCCTTCGCCTTAGTCGCAAGCACGATCTATCATCACTCGTTCTACGGGACAAAGATTTCGAGATTCACCTTTACTCCTATCCTCCTACTTCATTAGAGCCAGAAAATCTTGCGAAAAAGTGATCCTCGTGCTGTTGGTTGCGTATAGAATCTCTATCTATTTATCTATCTCTCTTCCTTTTCCTTTTCTGTCTTGTGATAGCTAAGAAACGATCACTGTTTAATGAACACTTGTTCTATTTGCGTCTGTCAGAAAGTTAGACAAGATGGAAAGAACATAAAACACGAAGAAAAGGAGGGGAAGAAGGAGGAAGAAAAAAGAAGTACGAAATTATGGAGGTAGGGCGTGAAACGAGCTGGCTGTAACGTACTCTCTCTTACAACAGAAAGTGAATGAGTGCGAAAGAGAAAAAGAGAGAGAGAGAGAGAGAGAGAGAGAGAGAGAGAGAGAATACTAGCAAACTAGGAAACTAGAAAGAAAGAGAGAGAAAGAGAGGTCAGGGCGAACAAGCGTGCAAGCCGAGCACTCGAAACACCGAATTCTCATCGTTGCATTGTGATGCGCTCCCGCGTGTCTCGTTTCATCGGTGGCTCGGTTACGGAAGCGCGGCCGTATTACGAAAATTTGCCCGTTCCTTTTTACGACAACGGATTTATGGGAGGAAAATAGCACCGACGGGTGCATCCTTTTTCCCGAGAACGCCGCGAGAGCCCAGGCTTTTCCTGCCTCTCTTTCGTTGTTCGTTCATAAAACAACGAGCGTGCACTCTTCCGTGCACGACCGGTACCTCCTCCTCCTCCTCTTCTTCCTTCTCCTCCTTCTCTTCTTTCTCCTCCTCCTCGTCCTCCTCCTCCTCTTCCTCCTCCTCCTCCTCTTCCTCTTCAGCTTCTCTGACGTACCACCCTGCTACAACACCAGACACCCGCTTTCCCAGTTTTTGACCATTTCATTCTCTCGTTACACGCTTGCTTTGCCATGCAGTCACGAGCGTCCGTCAATTTTTACCGCTTCTTCGTTACTCGTTTCCATCTACGTACATATACCAGCATTAATTTAGGTAGATCGTATGTATGGATTTATGTATATTCTACGTAGGACTTGATCAGCGATTAACTCGTTTCTCATTTTACCGAAAATTCTCTTTTTCTTTTGTCGCTCGAATCGTCCTTTGTTATTTTGATAATCCAACGGACGTACATCGGTTATCCCGACTGACAAGGATAATATTCGTCATTTTCTTTTGCCTGAAATATTGCGGAAAGATAATAAGATTACATTGTTGGATATACGCAAAACACATATTGATAGATATCAAACATTTAAGAAGAAAATTTCCTTTCCTAATATTTATTTTGCGTTTGAGTGTAGGAGTTGTGTCATTCCATTTTCTTTCTAATTTTTTTTTTTTTTTTTTCTATATGAATTCACATACGAAAGACTGTTGCAATCAGGGATTATACTTAAATGATAAACTGTTTAAATTTGTGGTCTTCCATTGAAAGGCGCCGAAACAACCAAAGTCGTGCCGTCGGCAGGAAGCTAAGGAAAAGAAAGACAGAGAGAGAAAGGAAACTGATGTAAAACTCGGGTCATTGTAATCGGGCGACGTAATGTGTAGACGGAGCGTTCATTATTTTGCCGCTTGAATGACTCCGTCCAATTTCCTAAGACACCGTTTCATGAGATGTTCCGAGATAGTCATTTTTATCTTGAGCTTGTGTAGATCTAATAACACGATATTTTTTCTATATAATGAAATGCGAAATTAAAAAAAATTTTCAGAGAGAAATTCTTCTTGTAATGAAGAATAAAAAATATCGAAATTAAAATAAATCTAACAATGAAGAATAATTTACACCTTCGTGATGTTGACGTGTTCGAGATCGTAAAGGAAATAATAAGATTTTAATTTTCATGTAGTAGATAACAACGCAAGATTTCTTTCGCTCTTTTATAGTATGATTTATCAAAGTTTAAATGTCAGGGATTTCACATTTGATTACAAATTTAACAGACATAAAATCACAAATAGCGAATAAATTTGTACCGATGTCGAGTCGAAACATTAGTACGATTAGGAAGAGCCACTCGTAGATAGATCGTTCCTTATTGAAACAGTTGTAAACGTATGTATGCCATTGCTTGGATGGCTCGACCATTTAATCAGGGAGATCAGGTGCGACAAACGAACTGGGCCTGATAAACGGCGAGAATCGTTGCTTTCGAGGAGTTAACAGATTTGCTTGGATCAATTTATCAACGAGTAGGTAGATATATGTACGTACGTATGTTGTTTCATGAAATGTAGCAGTTCGAAAATCGGGCTCGTTCTTCTCTCTTATCGATAATATGACCATAAGACTAACTGATTTATAAATAATCGATCTATCTCTTTCAAATTGGCAGTAAAGAAATTAATTTTTAAACTGCGTAGTATCATTAATCTCGAGTTACTCAATCGTATAAAATATTTTCGATACTGACGAAATTTATAAATCGATAATGATATTCCTGCAATCTGTATTTATAAATATTTACCATGTACATATATTGTGCTATCATTATATCATTCAAATAGGATTGATTGCCAAAATTGCCGACGAAAATGTGAAAACAAGTTAATAAACTAAAAAAATATTTGCTGAAGATATTCCAAGTAACATGCTTGTCCCATTGATAATCCTATATATGTATACATACGTAACTATGTACATTCGAGCAGGAGTGCTTATCGATAATTGCATCAGGATATATATGACCGGCTAATGTGATATTAATGGCACTTAATTTATGCATGCGATATTTATTGGGATAACAATACCAGTTTTCACGTTACGATGATAAGGAAGGGAATCGTTGGTCCTGTTGCTACTTTGGCGAGCTTTATCGAGAAATTAATCTCAATTCTTGATTAATGAGTTCTAAATTATCCAAGTTTAAAGTAGGAACGATTATACGAGAGAGAAATGTTTGATAAAAATTTCTTCGATGATTTCTCCGGACGCATGTCACGCGGTGAGTTGACCTCGGAGGAAAGGAAGAAAGAAATAAAGAAAGTTTCACCTGGCGATACAAGATGCTGCCGCACCTGCGCGCATTCCGATCCACGTGACCCTAAAACTCTAATATCTTGAGAGCATTCACCTTGACCATGAGTTTCCTGCGTTCACCATTGCCTTCCCTTTCGTAGCTTTGGTCATAAAAACGATTTTTTTCCTTTTAACTACTAAAATATATATATATATATATATATATATATATATATATATACATCTTCCGTTAATGAAATTACGACTTTTACAGCAAATATTTAAACATAAAAATGTTCCTTCGATCTGAATATTTATCGCTTGTTTAGTTTGGAAAAGTGATGGTGATAAATAGTAATATACGTTTCTGGTAACACTTATTCGCTTTCGAATAAGAAAGGCATGTCTTTCTAAATGTCACTATGTAAATGATGAGATGTAATATATTCTTAGGGGAAAATGTTGCGTTTATATGTATGTATATACTCGTATATATATTTTTTATCTGTTATTTGTACCTTACTTGACGAACAGGCAAGTCTCAAGTACAAGTACTATGACGTAATAATTCACTTTTTTACCGAATGAATCTCTTTTATCAACGATCACCTTCTCCATAATTTGAAAGCGAGTTTAACGGTAAATACTAGAATGAAATAAATTACATAATGCGTATCTCTTTGATAAACTGATCCGAAGTTATCGAATGACTCGTACCTTAGGTATTACATGGTTAGGAGATTCACTGCACCACGTGTAATTCGATGGGTCAACGAACTCTGCATGTAACAGCTCGGAAATGGTTATATAGATAGATTCAGCTTGACTGGATCATTTGAAACGATGCAACTTTCTCTTAAAGAGTAATAATTACGAATAATCGATCGTATCAACTTGTTTATTCTTAACAATTTGGTTGTCCTTTTCAAAAAATAAAATTAAGAATTACATCCATCTCTGACTTCATCTTTATTAGTATTAAATGATCCTTGAAGAAGTAAAAGAAGACAGAAAGAGAGAGAGAGAGAAAGAGAGAGAATGCAAATACGACACTATTTCGAAAGGTTAAGATTATAAACGCTTTAAAGATAATCCGATGTCTGGAATCCTCTTCTTTCTCTCTTCTTTTTCATTAAAGTATGTACTTTCCTGACTCGACGCAATATGTATGCCTTTAGCTTCATTCCTCTTTCCTTAAAAGTTTCTTCTAAATATTTTCGAGGAAAATCTTGCTTTCCATCTTACTTGATTGTTTCATTTTTATCAATGATTTGTCTTCTTAAAAATTATCGGCGTTGATTATAGGTATTCTTTCTTTTTCTTTTAAAATAAAATAGAAAGAATAGAAAATTAAGAATAGTAAGAGAAAAGAAAAGAAGTCGTTTAAAGTTAAGATCGCGACGACTTTATCACAGGACTCCAACTGCAAATGTTTCTATCTAAGCTCGCAATACCGGTCCTTCCGTCGACGTCCGTTTAAATAATGTGGATAGGGAGGCCTGCTGGAGAGAAAGAAAGTCGTCCTCGAGTAAAAGAGCCAAGGAGAAAAGAAAAAGAGGGTTGAAGTAGAAGGAAAAAGTTCTTTCTCTCACGACTCGTAGACTCGTCGTTGGACGATTAATTCCCGGTGTCCTTACGCGAACCATCCTTACTGTGAGAGACTTTTGCATAGTTACGAGATTTCCGGTGAAAACAATTTTGTTTGCGGCTTGCTCGTTACTTCGAGCTTTTCTCAAATATGCAGTAGTGAATTTCACAGTGAACAGTATTTTTATTAATATAAGAGAGAAAACAAAATTTGAAAATATTAAAAAGAAAGAAGTGATACAGTCATGTTGGATAAACTAAAGGAGACGGTATAATTAAAAAAATTAATATAGAAGTTAAAGAAAATATAAAATATACATGAGGAAGAGAGAAAGAGAAAGGAAGAGAGAGAGAGAGAGAGAGAGAGAGAGAGAGAGAAAGAGGGATAAAAAGAACGAGAATAAGTATAGGAAAACTTAGGTCGACAGGGACGTTGCTCTCTTGCTTTGAATTATTGATGTCATTGTAATGGATCTCAACAGAGTGCTACCGACACACGTGCAGCTTTTTAACTTCGTGACACGTACGAGTTGCACAAAAGCGAGCAAATTCGTTGCAAGCTGCCTACGTTGTTGAATTTTGTTTGCTCTTGACACTGACCGAGATTCGTGAAGAAGAAAAAGAAGCAAAGAAGAAAAAGAAGAAGAAGAAGAAGGAAAAGGAGAAGGAGGAGAAAGACGAAGAGGAGGAAAAAGGAAAAGGAAAAACGAGTTAAAAGAGAAGACATCGAAGACCGTTTACGGAGAAGAGTCTTGATAGGACCCCGTTATGACATCGCTCAGCTTCGTTATACATCGTAGACCATCTCAGAGAACTCGTTCGTTTACTCGTTCCTTTACTTGTTCAACTTTGACGTTCTCGTATAAGGCACGCAAAGCTGAGAAACGGGACGCGTTTTTTTTGCACCATTGTGAATCTTGCGGAGGATCGTTTCTATTCTCTTTCTCTTGCTCGTACGAGGATTAATTGCAAACCGTGCATCGAAGTATTTTCTTTTGCAAGTAAGTCGCTCGTTTTGTAGGACATCCTCGAAACTTTTCAATGATCTCGTACTCGTGTTGTAGAATCCTTTTTTTTGAATTTGATATGAATTTTTTTTGAATGTTCAAGCGAATATACGCTTTTATTTTTTTTTCTTTATCATTGTAAATAAAATACAATTTGCTATACTATTCCTTTTTTACATTTTATTATTGTTGTCTTATCAAAATCACGAATACAATAGATAGGGTATTATCGAGCAAACGTCGGTTAGAAATAATTGGCTAGCAGGATCGATGACGCACCGAAGGTAGCTCGTTTTGTTTTATTATAATATCAATTAAACGTCGATTTGTTTCGAGCGCTCCCCGCATCGTCGGCATTGCGTTCGCGCACACAATGATGCTACGATCCATAATAATTAATCTTTTTACCGCGTAGGAGGAGCAGCACGTCGCCCGCCGAGGCAATTAGTCGCGACAATTTGGTCTCGCGCGATTAATTGGATGCAAATTGGATGGGATACTTGACAGAGTGTTTATGAAAATATCAAACGTTTGGCCAGCTACTCATATTTTATGCGATAGGAGCAATTACGAATTATTTACTCGCCCTTTCTCTCTCTCTCTCTCTCTCTCTGTTTCTCTCATCCTATCTGATGTGCATCATAAAAATTTCTACTAAATTAATTGTTGCAATAAGGAATTCTAGCTAATGAGCAGTTTCATATGTTGCCACGTAATCTCCAAAAGATATTTCGAGGATAACAGCTGTTCCCTATCTGGTTTCCTCTCAGAGAGGAAAATGAAAAGCAGCTCTGTTAATACCGTCTTTCTCTTTTCTCTCATCCTCGCATTGTTATTTCATCCGTTAATTTGGACTATCAAAGGTAAAAGAAAAAAGAAAATATCCTCACGACGAACTTATAATGTCGTACAAGAGACAGGAAACATACCACACCTCGGAGATTTATCTTTAGGTTTTTTGCTTTGTTCTTTCTCAGTGTCGAACATATAGTATCGTGAAACGAAGAATACTAGTGATGCCGATAACCGGCGCATCTTCGACGTCTTCGAGGAAAAGACAGGGCCTATAGCCTACTTTCTCTACAAAGAGAATTTTTAAGCGATATACGATGAGGAGGTTTCCCTCTCCAACTGGCCTGACTTCTCTCTTTCTCTCTCTTTCTTTCTCTTTCTCTTTCTCTCTCTCTTTCTCGGGCTTCTCTCGTTGGTCCTGCTACCACTACTCGACTCCTTTCTTCGATTCAACCGGCCCGTCGCTCCTCGTGCACGCTCCTCATCGGCGACTTCATCAACAACGGCAATGGCTCTCCACATCGGTACCCCTCTACGGGAGTCTATATAAGCAGAGGCCTCCTACGGGTCTGAACATTTTTTCGTTCTTCCTACAATCGCGTCGTGGTGTCTCCTTGTATTCTCCTTCGTAATTTTTTTGTTTATTTTACCGTGGGAGAAAGATGGTGCTCGTGACATGAATGATCGAGCATAACACGCGCTACGTTCGATAACAGCGCGGGAAAGAGACGAAGACGAGGATTTTCCTTTTCTTCGTCGTTTTCTTCTTCTAGTTCTTTTTTCTTTTTCTTTTTCTTTTATTTTATTATCAAGTAACGGAAATTGAAGAAAGGAAACGACCAGTTTTAGATTATATAAACAGTGCCGTTTATATATATATATATATACATATATATATATATATATATAAATTATATATATATATAAAATTATATATATTTTTTTAGTTTATGTGCAGTGCGAACACAAGTTTTTACAGTTGTTACGGTGCCATGTTCGAAGTAAAGGTAAGTGACCGGCGTTCCGCCTTCTTTCCTTTCTTTTCTCTCTTCCTTTTTCTCTTCCATTTCCGCAACGCGGCCTTCACCTTCTCACTCGCTCAATACGAATCGAATCGTAAAGAAAGTCTCGATTCCATACTTTTCCGATTCACGAGCGTAGATATCTGAATTCGTCTTGACTGTGCTTCCTTCGACAACGTTAAAATAATAACAAACGGTGTTCGGTCTCTAAAATTCATTTTCATCTTTTATTTCCTTTTGAAGGAATGATTTATTTGTTGGTGTAATCTCTTTTAAAAGAGAAAGTGAATGACTAAGTAAACTTGTGGGATTAAAACGAGTCGTAAGTAATTTTTGAACGTTCCATAGTTTCGGGATTTTTTAAAATTCTGTCAAAATTAAAAAAAATAAAAATTGTAATTTGTATTGTTACAACGTAAGTATATTATTAACAAGAAATTAAGTTTTCGTTTTTTATCGGCCATCAATATTGGTTGATCAATTTTCTAGTTGATAAACTATCCAATTTGTAAATCTGTCTTGAATTAATTTATATCCCTGAAGATAACGTCGTAAAATGGTGTTCATAAAAAAGAACGATTTTAGATTTTAATATTCTTTAAAAATTGTTCGTGAGATAAAACGGTAATAAATAAAACGAGGAAGCATTAAATATCTAAAAATTGAACGATGGAACGTTGAAAAGTGAATGTGCTTAGCCGGAAGGAAAGGAAATTAATGGCAATTTTGTGCATCGAATCGTCCGATAAGAAGCGTCTAAGGTTTGCCACGATGTTACGCACACGTCGTACGTGATTAGAGTATATGACTATGCATGAAGGAGGCGTTTGACCCAGTCACAACGGTAGCACGAACACGTTCGCTTACCTACCTACCTACCTACCTACCTACCTACCTATCTACCTACCAACCTTATGCACGACCTACGCCTAAACTACGATTCGCACATGCAGACCCTTTATGTTCGTGGGACATGCGAGCCAAACTGTTCTGACTGTGAGCTTATCATAGCTTGTGTGTGTATGTGTGTATGTGTATACAGAAAAGTAGGATGTGGAAAGACCTTCACCTTAGTTCTCTTTATTAATGCGAATGACTTTTCGAAAGTGAATTCGTGAGAAGTTGAGTTCTCTTAAATCGAACCTTCGAATCAATTATCTCGAATCCTTCAAAGTCCTCTTTGATGCAAATAGCTTTTTTTTTCTTTAAATTCTACGCAATAAATAGTTTTTTCTTATCCTTGGACATTAACATGTCATCCATAATAGAAATGAAGCAAAAAATTCTTCCTTTAATATCTTCTCGATCAGCGTATCATTTAATCTTCGATATCTTTTAAAACGGGAGAATTTCATTTTCAATCGGCGCAAGTTTTCTTATCTTCGTTTTAGCAAAAAGTAGGTAGAATACCAGGAAATAGAGATCGATCGTGTGTATAATTTCACGTTGCTTAAGAATCCATTGAAAGTTTCATGCGAAAGAAAAGTGGCACGTGTTTATTTTAATTGCACAACTGTAATCTTAGTTTAGTTAATTATTGTGCGAAAGCTTCCTTTACAAGTTATTTTTTTTATCTTTTTCTTATTTTTTTTTTTTTTTTTTTTTTGTTAGAAAGAGCAAGATGATGCAGCGAATCGAGGTAATGAATTTTACTAAAACGTCAAGTTAAAGTATACCCGACCCCGCGAATATTTCTTACGGATGCTCTTAGGAGAAAGTATGGTTTATCGCGTTAGCCTTGCATCTCGGCCAACGTGCCACTTTAAACGCACTTATGTTGGATTCTCAGTGTCGTTGACGAGCTTATGAGAGACACGTTTCGACTTACTTCTACCACTGAAAGTACATCTTGTATCGCGTGATACCTAGTGTCTCCATTTGTTACGAACGATCTCGTAAAATTGATATAAATAGTGTC
This sequence comes from Vespula pensylvanica, assembly GCF_014466175.1. Classification (NCBI taxonomy): domain Eukaryota; kingdom Metazoa; phylum Arthropoda; class Insecta; order Hymenoptera; family Vespidae; genus Vespula; species Vespula pensylvanica. Next base: position 5,021,127 of record NC_057687.1, on the reverse strand, counting down.
GATACCATTTCGCTCGACAGACTACCGTACCAGTCTTACAGAGCGATCGTTACTTCCGTTTTTCTTACGTAAATGTCCGATCGAACTATGAGATAGACTCGGTAATGGTAGTGTCTCGTAAATAATGTATAATCATGAAAATGGTATTAAACTTTACCGCCGATGGTCGAAAGTGACGTTGGCGACCTAACTTCGTTAGAAAAATAAGAAAGTTTCTATTGTCCTCGAGATTAATTTCACCGTCAGGTAAAACGACGTCGTCGTTGTTCTTGTACGTCCATAAACGAAAGAAGAAGATCTTGATGAGTCGAGGTTGTGAAGAAAGCCTCATGTCAAACTTAATACGGAAATAATTTTCTGCATGGCCAAGGAAAATAGCTGTTGATCGATCGTTATTCCTCCCGTCAAAACTTCTTTACTTATTGTCTTTCGTCGTTTGAACATAAACCACGAACATTATTAAAGAAAGCATCGTAGTTATTTTACGATTATATCGTTGGCTACCCGTATAATGCTTGTAGCGATAATACTTTCTAACGGCTTCGTTATGGTAGAGACGTGACAAAAATGATAGGTTGAGGGTATTATTCGTCGCAATCTAATAGTTCTAATAGTATGAATTTTACATCTAAAACGAAACGATTAGAGATGGGTTGCCTCTTTAAATTTAATTGGAACACATATCTACACATTTTACTTTAATGAAAGCAGCGCTAATCAGGATAGACAATAAATAGTATACTAACTTACATTTTCACTTTGTCCTACTGACTGTAATTAGCCGCATTAGATTCCTCTAAGGCGATCATTCATTTCTCCCTTTTACTACTCGACATGTCGAAGGAAATTCTATCTTCCTGGGACTTCAGCACGAACGTCGTGTATTTCGTTACAGATCGCGTGATATCTTTCCGTGTAATGAAATTATTCACACGCGTACGCATCTAAAGCGTGTTGTAAGTAAATGGAGGTTTACATAATTTTCACGTACGTTCGTACCTCGGAGACTATGAGCTCACTTTATGTGAGCTAAAGGCTCACTCAGTATCTCATGGCTTATGAAGCGTCGAGATGATTAGACCTACTAGTGTATATTTATGTTAGTATGGGAAACACATGATATACATCGCATTCAATTTAAGAAAGAAAATTCGTTGTTAACTGGGTGAATTATTATTTAAAAATTAAAGAACTTAACGAATTCTATATTTAATACGATGCACCATACACGAGAGGTTTAATGGAAGCACAGTCATTACGAAAGTTTTCAAATAAAGCAGCTATCTCATTTCTCATTGCTTCTACTCTATTATTCCTTCGTCCAATCCCAGGTGACCTATTTTGATTATAGATGACAATCGTGCTGGTTTGCGCGCTGCTGATCGGTCAGCACGTAGGAGCGGTGGTAAACAAGGCGTTGCCGCAAGCATCGCCCAGCGAGAACCCCGAGGAGAAGAAAAATGAGATAAAAGCCAACGAAAGGATAAGTAACTCTTATGGACCACCCGCCGACGACTATGGACCACCGATTGTATCGGTGAATGGTGGTTTCAATGGGCCAGCACCAGTCTACGGACCACCGTTAAACATTAAACCTCATTACGGGCCACCAAAACAAACTTTTGGCTCAACGAAGCTTCACTTTGCTCCGCTAAAACAGCACTTCGGACCGCCGCTGCTTTCCTTCCCTTCGTTTAGACCACCAAAACCACAGTATGGACCACCGTTAAAGTTGAACACGCCTCCACTCGCCGGTTTCCCACCAGTATCGTCTTTGCCAAATCATTTGGGTCCCGTTAAGTCTGGACATGGACCACCCATTCCTGTATCCATCGAATCTTATCGACCACGACCCGAACCGCTTCCTCTTCCAGTGAATCCAGAGTATGGACCACCTCCTCCTCTACCACCTCCTCAATTACCTATTCAGTACGAGTTGAGCAATGCTAATATTCATGGACCACCACCTCCACCTCCCGCAGGAGTTCCAGCACCTCCCACTCCACCTGATATAATGTACGATGGATGGCAGCCCATAGCTGGACTCGCTAATCAAAAACAACAAGGACCACCGTTGAAACAATATTCGTCCTCCGATGGCCATCGTCTTAAGTACGTCGAAGATACGACGAATCCGAACGTGCCCAGTGACTCTTACGGTGTACCCATCACTAATCCAGAAGCTCAACATCTGCAAACTTCCGTCCGTGAATCCTCTGGCGATAAAAATGGATTGCCTCCACCACCGTTGCCAGTGTACGACGGTGATCATAGTTCGCATACTCACACATCGTCTTCATCATCCTCCTCTTTCCATTCGAATCATCATCAACACAGTCATCAGCAATCAAACTTGAAATACAACGTTGGAAACTCGGACTCTCTTTCGATAGTGAAAACTGTGGGTTTTGAGTTGCTGCCCAATACTGAATCTTTGACCTCGGATCTTCAAAGTTTGTCTCACGGAAGCAATTCTGGTGTTTCCTCGTATGAACACTCGTCAACGTCTCTAAACATCGATGGGGACTCGAATTCGGGACTTTCTGTATTACCGTTGCAAGAACTGGATGAATCGCCTCACGATGTTTCATTTGGAAAGGGAGAATCTCACGGAGATCATAATGTGAACGATATCACCTTGCAACAACTACCGGGATTATCACCAGTTAATTTTGGAAAGCTCAATGGAATCGTTGGCGGTTCTTTGCTTCCACCACCTACTGATTCTTATGCAGCACCACCACTCTCTTCGTACTCACCAGATGGACCATATCCAACAGCTCAATCTGGTCGAACTGGACCAACCTTCCCACCGTTTGGATTTTTCGGTACTTCTTTTCAGAAACATGGCTCGCATCATCATAGATTTCACGGACATTTTAGATTACACGGTCCACCTTCGTCACCGCCAGCATCTTTAATACCACCTAGAAATCGAGAACCGATCAAATTTCGAGAGCCAGTTCCCATAGCACTGATATCCAATCTTCATCGTTATCTTCCATCGTTACCTCCTATTGATCTGACAAAGCCAATTAAATCACACGCTCCTCATCTATCGTTCGGTCCTCAGCTACCTAGTTTGAACGCTCCTCTTTCTTTTCATCAATCATCTGAATCCGATCATTCCTTATCGAACATCTTCTCTAACAGTGGATCTTTCGGCAAATTCAATTCTCACAGTTTAAATTCTCCAATGGCTGCACCCAATGCGCAATACGGAACTCCATTATCTTTTACGGATTTTAACACGCCAGCTCCGGTTCCCACCTATGGTGCACCCAATTTTGGACCAGCTTCTACATTCGGTTTCACGTCGAACGGCTTTGGTACAAATCTTTACGATGGAATAGGAAATGGTCTGACCAGCGTTTATGGAACACCCGTGATAAATCCACCTCTAACGATACCTTCTGGTGATTGTAATTATCAGCAGTTCAACAGTGGCACGGACTTTGGATTTGACAAGGGTACCAATCATTTATTGCCACCTTCTGCTCTTTCAGCGTTACCAAGTTCGACAGAAGAGGAAGATAATTCTTTACTGAAATCACCAGCTCTACCTTCGCTTTCGGATTCCTTGAATTCGTATATTGCACCACCTGTAAATACGTTAGACTTGGAGAATTACGAGCAACAGAAAGTCGGTTTGAAAGATAGTTACGGAAATCCAATAGGCGTTTCTTACGAATCATCGAATCAAGCGATCGATTCGGACGTTCAAAGTAATGATCACGTTCACTCGTCGACTTCCGGAGTGAAGAATATTTTATCTCTTTCCTCTTCGTCATCATCGTCATCGTCATCGTCATCATCGTCTTCTTTTTCTTCTTCTTCTTCACCTTCTAGTCCATCCCAAAGTTCCTTCTCTTCTGGAATACCGTTGCACCAGCATGGAACCTCTGCCGAGGCCTTGACAGCTAGCTTAACGGCTCAAGGTTATGGCGAGCCTAAGAGTCTTAGTTCGAACGAGGTGGATGCTAGTCAATACTTGAAGACTGACGAAGGGAGCCAAGCATTAGCTCTAGCACAAGGTTTAACTGCCGAAGGACCAAATGGTTTCCAAATTCAGGGATCAAAAGGCACGTACACTCTACAAATTCAACCTGCTGATGGTGGATTAGGAACGGAGAATTCTGACGGTAGCATAAGACACGATCAGGTTCTTTCAAATGGCCTTCTTCAAGATATTCTTGCGGCGATCGAGCAACCGGATCAAGGTCGAGTCGAACTTCAAGGTCCACCTCAGTCTCAACCATTGGAAGAAGTTCATAATGATCAATTGTCTGGATCTAACAGCATCTCCCATCAGAATGGACACTATATTACGATTCAAAATAAGGAGGACGAAGAGATAAATCAACTTATTCGACAAGTCAGCGATAGAAGTGGTCAAACGTCCAATAACGACGAAGGAAATTCATCTAAAAACGAAGCTATCGCTTTGTTCTTTAATAATCAATACGTGGATAATACGAGAAAGGATACGAGATCTGTGAGCAAAGCGGAGAAACAAGCGGATACTTCGATCTCCGTAAAGAATCAATAGAGTGAAACGATATCTTCCTGAACTTTTTCGTGAAATAGTGTGCCTGTGAAAATCATCTAAATGCGCGCTAAGAGAAAATTGTGTCGTTACTTTCGATATCAAGATATGCTAATTTAGATTTCTTTTCTAACGATTTTTATCGAAACTATAACTCTGTGTTAGATTTTAGATTTATGGTGCTCCGTTATTGTCTTCGATCGTGTTGGAAGATCAAAGATATCCTAAAGGAATAAGAAGACGTGCTTCGTTCGTAGCGAAAACGAAACGAGGAACACGATAGTCACTGATCGATTCGTATTAAACGCGTCGTTGAAATACCACTTGAAGTAATCCGAGTAGAACATGAGAGAAGTGAGAAAAGAATCGAGGAGGAGTTTGTTCAACACTCTTTCTCGTTTGCTTTTGGAAAGAGGGAAAGTGATAATTACGCGTTGGCTAATGTATCGATAACAGGTTATTAGATGAATAATCTGCTTACTTAAGAACATCTCACCTCGAGTTACTCGGGTGTTACGAGTATTCTTAGAAAGTTTAAAGTATCATTATCGTTCTAATACCATTCTTTATTTATTTTCTTTCTTTCACCGAGAAATTTTGAGAAAGCAGGTCCTATTATCAGGACAAACTTAATTGCGATATACTAAATATCAAAGATGCTTCAAGCTATGTGGCCTGAAGCTAACGTGTCTCCTCTTCGATACATTTATCTATTCTAGGTCAAATAAGAGAGAGAGAGAGAGGCTATGTGTAGAGAAAAAAGAAAGTTAATGATTAAGGGAGATTTGTCGATTCTTCATTCTCGTTTAAACGTCTACGAATTTTGGTATGCCCCTTCAAAGAAGAGAAGAAATCGAAAGATGAAACGAACCGACTCGTGATCTTTAGGAGAATCAACTCCATGTCGCACTTTCGATCGACGAATCTAGGTTATCGGGGTACGGGCTTTGACTCGCCGTCGTGAAATGTGTGTTACCGTCGCTCTCTAACGTTCGCCGATTATACGCCGGTACACGCTCGAACCTCCTTCGTTCAAGGTGAAAGTTCAAAATCTCAGTTAGCAGTCCCTCGGTAACCGCGAAAATCGTGTCTCCCATAGAACATGTTTCTTCGTTCTGTGAACTCGTTCCTTTTCAAGCGATATATGTGTATATATATATATATATATATGTGTGATACGTATATATGTATATGTACGTACATACATGTATCACATTTTGCTTACTTTTGCGTTTAAAAAATTGCAATGAATTTTATTTTGAAACTACAGAATTTTTGTATGCTCTCTCCGAATAGTCAGAATTCTCAGACAATTTGTTACTACATCCTTCGATACCTTTCTTCACGGTGTTGATCAGCGAATAGTTATGCATAATTCAGTGATACATCTTAGATGCATAAAATAAATAGAGCGTGTGCTTTTCGAGAAAGACGCTCATTGTTACGAAGTATAATAACTATGTAGTGACGCTATTGCCAAGCCATAAAGCACGTCCACTTTACTCTTATTTCGCGTGCACCATATTTTTTTATCGATTAATTTATTTTTTTTTCTGTACAAAGAGAAGAGAGCTCCGATACAAGGGGGCCCGATGTTTGTCCACAACGAGAGATCACTGAAAATCACTCGTCCGATGTATATGTCTGTGTGTATGTGTGTGTTATTATTTTTTTTTTTATACATCGCGCGAACACGCGTGTAAATACACGAATACCTTGTAAATAGACAGCTTCCTCTCGTTTTATTGATTATCCTATACACATCCAATTTTCCTACGAATCCATATGCAGTTTGTTAATAAACTCGTTTAGAGTATTTCATAAAATGAAGAAATTATCGAAAATGATTAAATTGAAAATAATTAGAATCTTTAAATCATTTCTCCGATAAGAAAACTGTCATCATCGAATTCATCGAGAGAAAAGTACTTCCGGCGAACATTTGTACGTAATGTCTCTACTTACATATCATGAATTCTGGTACGGAGAAACGAATACGTATGAGGGAATTAGGCATCGACCACTAAGTAGGATTATGGTTATGTAAATGAAAGACTATCGCTTAGTTCGGCCTCGGTGTGGGTAGTTAGCACTGTCCGTTCAAAACCATTACTCTCTCGCTTTCTAGGAACTTTACACGCCCATCTTCCTTCTTCTTTAACTTCTCACCACATTCGAAACGTCTAAAGATAACTCAAGAGTTGTTATGGAAATAGTGATGGATTTTCACTGAGAACTACTTTGTAATTTTTTCTCTTTTATTCTTACCAGAAGATAAAAATATTTCTTACTGGATTTCCTTGGCCGCGATAAGTTGAACAAGATAAAGTTGGACTGTTTTATTTTCACTTGGACAAAAAAGATGTCGAGGATATCGAGAGGAAGAGAAAAAAGAGAGTAAAAGATGTGCGTCTTTGATTATGCGCATCGCTACGTCAGCACACGTGAGCAAACGTCGTCTGGTATATACTTTCAAGGCTAAACTTCTCTCTTCTTTCTGAAATTTATTTTTATTTCTTAGCACGATGTCGTCGAACGATTCACACGAAGGATCGTATTGGCCAATACGATCAACTACATCGACAGAACGAATGGTTTTTCATAGAAGAGAAAAAGAAACGAGGTGACGTTATTACATTGAGAAAGTAAAATCGTTTTCCCTTCAGAAAAATTGTACCCACTGTGATTGTTACTGGGAAAAAGTAACGCATTTCGTGTGGTACTCGAATGGAAGCTGACTTCTTCACTTTGTTTCCCGTTGTCTCGTTACGGCCTCGCCGAGTCAGAGGAAGGAGAAGAAAAAAAAAAGAAGAAAAGGAGAAGGAAGAGGAAGGAGTTACGAGGGCCAGGTTGTCTCTCTCAAAAAGGGCTTCTGGTCGTATAAGAGAATAGAGAAACGAGTATAGTGGTCGTAGGAGAAGGATAGAAGAAGTTCCTTCCGTTGAGGAAAACGAAGACGATGGTGAGTAGTTTCTCTTCCGACTTTCGTAACTCGGGCACGCCGCTAGAGCTCTCCATCGATAAGTCCTCCTCTTTCAGAGGACTTCCACGGCGAAAGGGATTACATCGAAGACGACGACGAAGGTCGGGGATGAGAAAGACAAAGGCCGATCTGGCGTTGCTGCTGGCGACGAGCCGAACTTCGTTTTAGTGAGGAACTTTCTTCTTCTCTTACGAAGGCTTTAATCGAGAAAGAGAGAGAGAGAGAGAGAGAGAGAGAGAGAGAGAGAGAGAGAGAGAGAGAGAGAGAGAGAGAAAGGAAAGAGGAATACTTCGACAGGTATTCGTCTTCCTCGTGTGGCTGGTGACCGAGAACGAAAGGCTTTTGGTGACGAGAGAAAAGGGTAGCTCTTGCTGGGGTAGCTACGAAGCGCCAGGAGGAACGTATGCATTTCTCGCGAAGCTTGGAAGTGCTTTATTTCCATACTGCATTCGTGTGGGTACACACAGCGCTCGGTGCTGATCTCGAGAGGCACGTTGTTGCCTCTGGGGCGGTATATACGTAGTATGAACCGGATGGAAGAAGAAGAAGAGAGAGAGAGAGAGAGAGAGAGAGAGAGAGAGAGAGAGAGAGAGAAAGAGAGAAATAGAGAGATAGAGATAGACACAGTCTCGGACGTATCGTTGCTGGTCGGCTCGACTCGACTCTTTCGCCAAAGGCAAGATTGTCTTCCTTGCGAACGGCGAATAGTTGTTACCAGCAAAGTATCCGCCAAGACAATGTTCCCCTTTAGGTTTCTCGTAGAACGTTCGAAGAATAATATTCTCCTGAAGGTTCTTCTTCCTTCCTCTACTCTCTCGTCGTCGTACGATTTTTAAATCTCTTTCGAAGAATTTGAGAACACGAATTCTCTTTCAAGCACGAAACGCGAAAAACGTGTCAAGATCATTAACGAGCAAAAACGATGCAACGAATGACGACAACAAAAACAGATGTTCAGTTTTGCGAGTGTTGCTTTTCTTGGATAAGATATTCCTTGTCCATTGTTTTGCTCGAGAATAATCGTCGTTATTAAAAGCTAGTGCGAGAAACCATGTGTTTTCTTTCTTTTTTTTTCTTCTTTTTATCTTTCAGTTTTGAACATAATTGCAAGAAAATTTTTATGACGAGTAACAGATTACCACTTGTCATCGAATTTAATTAGAGATGGTATAGTTATGGACGAGACCGTGGAAAGAAATTGTCGTTTGTTCGTAATTTATTTTAGGATTAACGAATTGTTTTGTAGCTTAACAATAAACGAAATAGAACTTTCTGAACAAACCGATCATTTTGCAATAAATTACAAATGATGACTATGTTAATTTCGACGTTTTCACATTGATTCGATTCGATTAATGCATTGATTACTATGACGAATCAGAATTTTTCTCGCGATACTATAGGTCGATTCGCATCGATTGTAAATATTCCATCGCATTTCTAACGCTTTCGTTACGCTCCAAGATAAATCTCCTGTCATCCTTTAAACTCTTTACGATCTTGAAAGAAAGATCAAGGTCAATCCACTTAAGATTCGCTTTCCTGTAATAATTTCGAGGATGAAGATATGCATCTTGTTTCCTTTCCAGAGCGTCGAGCAGCTCATCGAGCGCGCTCAGCGAGACGAGAGAGCGTCGATTTTGCGGTGAACGGAGAAAGGTGAAAGGAAACGTTTAATAAGATGATTTCGATGACCTCACGGTAGGAGGTACGACCTTCTTGCGTGAAACTTCATTGGGATCGAGATTTTTAATACATTGAATTTGCAAATAAACGTATTATTTCTCGCAATAAAAATTTTTCCTGAGAACGAAGGCGTTATACGAAGAGGAACATTTCTTTGTATTCATTTTCACGATACAGTCTATGAATCAAGCGTAACGTTGTAGAATTCAATTCAGCGAACGGACGGTAACTCGACGTTCTCGTCTTATTGTTAGAATGTGAAATACCATCAAGCGTGCAATAAATGTCACTTGCTGCGTCGAACAGTAATTGCCGTTAATTGTGAAATATTACGAGTCGATGAATATGACAAATGATGTGCCTTACCGGAGTCCGATTATATATGTGTGTGTGCCATCTAATTAGGTTAGCCAGATTAGTGACGCGCAGTTTCGCTCGTTTAATTAATTTATCGGCGTATCAGTCTTTACGCGCGACAGGAGCGAGAAGGGGGAGAGAAGATGCGCATCATTGCGCTTTCGGTGAAGCTTAAACCGAAACGAGATATTGACCGATATTAAATTTGAACCGGTTTATTCGTAGGAGAAATACCTACATAGGTAGATACGTAATACCTATCTAACTACGTAGATATCTCCGACGTCGTTATACTCGATTTTCGAGTAAAATTTAGCGCCGAACTTAGTCGAGTCAATCCGATGTTAACACGTTTATACTGTCGACTACATTCGATTTGTATAACATTACGTCGCGTTACCTTTCCAAATCAAACGATTCTCGAGTTCCTCGAGTACGCAATCTTGCCATTGAAACATCGTTAATTTACTTCAACGATTCAAAGAATCTCGCATTTACGTCGAGCTGTTCGTGATTGTTGTTAATTCTATTTCGAATGATTAATACGAACGCAAGTAATAGAAGAAATGATGTCAGATAAAGAAATAAACTATGAATACGATGCTCAATGAACTCGATAAGATAATCCTTGGCCTGTCGAATAAGAATAACAAGCGAGTCCTTGCTATTTGACTTGGGGATATTACGATAACGCACTTATTTCACTTTCTATGCAAACTCTCGTGGACCGTTATAGTTCTCTCGATCCATCGTTGATCCCTCGCGTAGCGGGAGCCCTAGGCATCTTTTTGAATTCATGGACGTCACGCGGTGCATTGTTCCGCTTGATCGATCGACGCTTCTCCGTGAGGTTAATCGGAAAATCCTCATACGAAATCTCCTCCCGTGGGATGAAGGAAGAGGAGGAAAGTGGTACGACGTCATGTCGCGGAAGAAAGACCGAGAGAGAGAGAGAGAGAGAGAGAGAGAGAGAGAGAGAGAGAGAGAGAGAGAGTGTGACAAGAAAGGTAGAACGTAAGAATAAGAAGAAGGAAGTAGTCCAAGAGGAATTCCATAAAAATCAGTGAAATATGCATAGTGGCGTGGTGGGCGAGGAAACGTCGTACCGCCTTCGATGTCTCGAGAGAAGCGAGAATCCTTGAGCAAAAGAAGAAGAAGTAAAAGAAAAGGAAAAAAAGGAAAGAAAACGTCGCTGGAAATCAAGACGAGAAAGAAAAAGAGAGAAAGAGAGAGAGAGAGAGGGGGAGAAGATAAAGGAGATGAGTGTGAGTAGAAGGTAGAGCATAAGAATCTTGGTGAGGAAGTTGGAGGTAGCGTGAAATGCCGGCGTATGACGGGAGAAGGTGCCGGAGGATGAAGAAAGAGAGAGAGAGAGAGAGAGAGAGAGAGAGAGAGAGAGGAAGAGAAAGAAGGAAGAAGGATAAAGGAAAGAAGGTCGGAGAGCGAACATTCGAAACGTCTCCTCGAACGAAATCTAATTTCGGTCCCACGACGAAACTAAGCTATTTTCTCCGCAATATGCACGCGCTCGGCTGTTCCAGTCGCGTTTTCCAGGCGTTTCCAGTCAGGCAGCAATCGTTCGGAGGGTTGGAAAGAAGAGAACCGAGGGTAGCTACCTTACCCTGCTACCCCTTTTTCTTTTTTGCGAGAACGCGCCTACGTTCGGCTTCGAAATGCTCGATAAAATCGTCGTCGTTCATGAAACGAGGCGTCAAGGCAGCTCCTCGAGTACGAGTACGAGTACGAGTAGACGAAGGTAAAGGGATGTGAGTTGAAGGGAGAGGGAGGGAGGGTGATGGCTTGGATGTGGCTTAGAAACGTAGAGACCGTTAGCTCGGACAACCGGAAGGCGATCGTTCATCCGGGAAACACTTAACGGACTCGGCTCGTTTGTCTCCCTGGTTCGTCGCAATGTCGGTCTTCGAGTTTCCTCTGATCGTCGTAGTTTCTTTTCTAAAGGATAGAGAGAGAGAGAGAGAGAGAGAGAGAGAGAGAGAGAGAGAGAGAGAATAGACTCGCACACTTTCGTCCGTCCCTTTTATACGTTGCTTCGAGGGCGCGTCGGAGCGTGGATCTCTCGATTCGTTGAGGGAATCAACCGAGAGACAGACAAGCTCGTCTCTAGTCCTCGTCACGCGCTAATGGCTGATCTCGGCAATGCGCAATTAAGGAGAATGATTTCGCTAGAATTCATCCGCTCGTTCGCATTGCTTCCTGAAGATAAAAGCGTGCTCGATGATTACTGTAAATGCGAAGTCGTACGCGTTATGTACTAATCAAGAGGAATCGTTGAACTATCTCTCTTTCTCTCTTTCTCTCTCTTTCTTTCTCTCTTCGCCTCACTCTCACTCTGTCTCTCGTTTTCGCCTTTAGATCTTTCAGAATATATGTGTAGCGAATGTAAAATCTACCGAACTTATTACATAGACATTTATACATACGTAGAAATGTTGCTCGATCCTAAGGATCTATGTGATAGTGGTATAGAGAAGTAGGTTCGAGAGAATACCAAGGAATTCCTGAAACTCGGTGATTTTGGTGAGAAACCGTCTTCATCGCGTACTGCCTTTCGTTTCTCGCGGTTAGTCGTCGGATCTCTGAGAAAAGCGTCGAGAATCTAAAGCACTGAGACGGTAATGGGTGAAATTTCTGAGGTAGCGTTGGCAAGATGCCGGAGAGAGGGAGTGAGAGAGAAACAGAGAGAGAGAGAGAGAGAGAGAGAGAGAGAAAGAGAGAGAGAGAGGGATAGATAGAGAGATGGGTTCCTCCTACTTCTGCTCTCATAATTAAGCCGACGTTGGTTTTTGATGGCCACTAAAAATGTCGCGGAGGGTCGAACAGTTAAGGAGTCTTGGTAATACCGAGTGAAACGGTTCGCTTGCAAGCGTTGCTAGGTCGTAGAGAAGTGAGAGAGGGAAAGAGAGAGAGAAAGAGAGAGAGAGAGAGGGAGAGAGAGAGGAGCGAGGTTGTTGGAAAGGACGACAGAGGTCGTGGATCGAAGAAGGGAAGGGTGGCCCTTATGCTCTGATATTAGCAATACCCCGTCTCGTAAAGTTGACTGTGCGGCAATTCGAGTCACTTTGCGAACCCTTTATACACTCCCACTCCGCACCCCTGCCACGATTTTACCCTTCGTGCAAACTCGAGAGAATGTAACGTGTAAGCGAGTTAGAGAAGGAAAGAACGAGTCAAGGCATGCTACGAGAGAGACGAAGAAATATTGAACGGGGGCAGTGATTTTAATGCTGCTGCTTCTTAAATTTGACGTCGACCCTCTTACCCTTTCCTCTTCTTTAGTGATACCAGTACCGACATCGTCACTATTACGATCACTGAGAAAGACCTCATGGAACGTAGGATTAAATCGTCGTACCAATCTTTTTCGACGTTAACTCGCTTATATACTTAGACTTAGAGATATTGGAGCTCTTTGTCAGTCGTTGTCGCGACACGCTTGAAATCATAATTGTGAAATCGGTCTATGAAATCGGTCCTATTTTTACTGACCGGAAGGCATCCGTTGAAAACCGAAGGGAATTGTAAACGTTTTATATAAAAGTTTCTCTATGTAAATCGGTTTACATACGTGAGACTGGAATAATTCGATTTTAAGCATCGCGAGAAAGAAATGCAAAGGTACTCGTCAGAAGTGACGACTACGTTCTTTTTTTCCCTTTTCAACGATGTTGGCAACGATTTTTTTTCTCTTTTCTCCGAACATAAATCCCCTTTTTGAATTTCTATACCGGAGCAAGAGAAAATGGTGAAAAAGAAAAAGTGGTATAAAAAGAAGAGGAAAAATAGGATTTATTCACCCGTTGCGATTAAAACGTCGAATAGAAAAATGCAGAGAACTTCCTGTTACGATTCGACGATTAATTATTAAAAATAGATAGGTATGTGCACGTTTTAAGTAACCATGGCGACTCTACGATACTCCTGCAATCGCAGCTACTTAAGTAATGACAATTATCTTGTTATTATTTCCAATTACAATCAACCTTTTGCGATAGGTAATTAAACGAATGGCAGGATAGGGAGGAGATAGAGGGAGGGCGGAAGAGCCGGTGGAACACCCTGCCACACCTCTCTGATTTAATAAGTTCATTACCTAATGAACAGATGTACGCGCGAACACCCCGTAAGCTCCGCGGCCCCTTCGAGCAAGCCGGTCACCTGCCGATAATCAATACTTTTAATTATCGCATTTTTATGAATTCGCCCGTAGTTTAGTTTTAATTGGATATTAAATCGATGATGACCATGCGCCTCGCCCATGCTGGACATTCGAAGCAATTTAGGCAGCCCTAATTAGTACACCACTATTAATTTACTGCTCGTAAACCAAGCAGTTTCCGCGCTCGTACGCGTCACGAATAAACATCCGATCTATTGATTCTTTACCGATTGCATAATCGTGGCTTTAATTATATTCCACGTTATAAAGTAGTATCGTATTTATGTCTGGATTGTTTACGAGCGGTCGTTCACACGATGTTCGATGAGGAGAAACACGACGAATCCGATTTTCCTCTTCGTTCAACTCGCACAAAATAGAAAAGTGTAATGCGATTCGTGACATCCCGCGAATACACGACTACCTACCTACTACTTCCGAAAACTTTTGTCGGGAGATCGATATGAGTCTAGAACGATGGAATCGGTGTATAACTCGTTGGCACCATTTTCTGCAAGTTATCATGAAATACTCGTAGAATCTAGCTTACGAATGGAGGAGGAGGAGGAGGAGAAGGAGGAGGATGAGGAGGAGAAGGAGGAGGAGGAGAAAGAAAGAAGGAGGAAGAGTAGGAGTATGTACAACTCCGTAGGTCCGAGGGTGAAATACGCAGAATGGGTGTGAACATTTTAAGCCTTTAATCTCTCGAGACAAAGGCGACGAAAAATGTTGGCCGTGGCTGCGGCTTTAACTTCCTTCCTACCCTCTCTCTTTCTTTCTCTTTCTTCTTTTTTGCTCTCCTTCCCAGTACTCTCTCTTTCTCTCTTTCTTTTTTCTTTCTCTTTCTTTTTCCCTCACGCTACTACTCACTTCTTTGTCTCTGTGCATTCTCCGTCTCCTTTCTTTAGACGGCATCGTGAATTAGTGGAAAGAGATAACAAAGAAAGAATTAAGATTCGTAGAACACCGAAGGGTGAGAGAAAGAGAAAGAAAAGAAAGAGAAATCTCGACGCGTACTCTCGCTCGTTCGCTAATGTATGCACTGGGAAACTTTTTTTAAATCGCCGGCTTAGTCCTCTCCTCACTAATGGTTGCTGAAACTCTTGGAAAATTCCTTTCTTAACCGGAGAGAAGAGGGCTGGGTCACTCTCATTCAGACGGATAACGGAAAACGAGGTACGTCCTAATCTATCGGAATATTTTGCACCCTGTGACTACTCTACTCGTCTCCCCTTTTATTTTTCTTACTTCTTTGAATTTATACTCGAGCTTTCTGTCGACACGGAGTAGAGGGACGCGAAACTTCTTCGTCCGAAGCGAAATTTCGCACCGGGAAAATAATCGGCCGAACGAGCGAACGGATATCGAAAGACGGCGGCGCAACGAGGAGCGTCGCGAGAATTAATAACAATTCTCACGGCCGAGCGAACACGTCGGAATTAATTTTGAGCGTGCTACGAAAGAGCGGATATGCTCAAGAGTGAGAGAGAAAGAGAGAGAGAGAGAGAGAGAGAGAGAGAGAGAGAGGAGAAGGAGGAGGAGAAGGAATTATTAGAATTGCATAGGGTCGTACACTCGGTGAAAAGCGTCCCACTCCTCCCTCACCTATTTTCCCGTGGATGTTCCGTGCTCTGTTCGATGTCCACTCGCACATATAGAAAGTCTACTTATTCGGCACGTTAATCATACGACAGACTGCGCGAACATTTTGATTGTTTTGCTCTTGGACATCCCTTCGCAAGGTGGCGACTTCGCTCTCACGAACGAGCTATCTCTCTCACTATTCCCTTCCCCCCTCTCTCTTTCTCTCTTTCTCTCTTTCTCTCTTTCTCGCTCGCTTCGCGGAGGCGTTAATTAACCTACGCAGACCGGCATCAAATAAATTTCGGTTAGAACGTGAGAAGCAACAAATCTGAGTCAGGTGGTGTCAACTACGGCGAATGCGAGCCACCTCTTACTTGAGTTACTTCAGTTCCAGGCTTTCGTAGCTGGCATGGTATTATGGCGAGGGACGACGCATAGAGAAACGGTGAGCTTGGAAACGTAAGAGAGGGAAACAGCGAGAGTGAAGGAGATAGAGAGGAGGTTTGTTGGTGAGGAGAGGAGAGAGAGGGTAGAGAGGGTTAGAAGTTCGAGAGAGAAAGAGAGAACGCTAAAGTTGATGAGAGAAGAGAGAAGAAGGAAAGGGAGCGGTTGGTCGGAGCTACCAACAGCGTCACCGCATCGCCCACGAGTCCTAATTAGAGAAATTTAAATTCATAGCCACCCCACGGTGCTGAACTTACCCCTGCTATGCTACGAGTACTACTACTACCTCTTTACCCCTCTTTTTCTCTCTCACTCGCTTCACCTCGTCGAGCCTGAGGTCCCTTTCCCTTTCTCTCCTTTTCTTTCGCGTCCAAGCTCGAAGAACGACGCGCATTCCTTAACTAAAGCAATTACGAATCGTCTCCTCCAGTACTTCGGCCGACTTATGCCAAAAGATAATGTCATTTTCCATCAGCGTTCCTTACCAGACTACCTCTTTGCCACTTGCCCAGCTTTCCCTTCCTATTTCTCGTTCGACTCGATTGCGCGTGAGTCTACGAAAAACTAAAGGCGAACGAAGGTGACTTCTGTCTGATTAACTGCGAAGTTTCATGGTAGGGCGAATCAACCTCGTTAAAATATTTCATAGATTGGATTAATTACGATTATCGATGTTAATTTATACAATCTGTATATCGAATGAATGACGATGACAATTGTCAAATCGCAGACAAAGAGAACATTAACGATACGAAATGTAGAAACAGGATGAACGTATTTAGCCAGTTCGATCCATAGAAATTTGTATAATAAGCCCACGGGTGATATCCGAAGTGCTCGCTAATACTCTCTAAGAACGACCAGTGGAAGCCATGGAACGCCGTAGAACGGCGTTTCCCATCGGTTCGTAGCAGGCACTAACACCGAACGCATTCCTCCTTGATTGGGCTCCCTTCCAAGAGTCGATTTGCTCGCATTTGCAGCTCCGACGAGGCAGTATCAATTGAACTTGACCCAAGGACATCCAATAGTCGCTAGTTATCTTGCGAATCGCAAGAGAGATTCTATGCCCCCTCCTCAATCCCATACCTCCCTTTCAATCCCATCTCTAAGCTACGACTTCGTTACGGTCTTACGAGATAAGATTTCGAGAACTCGAAATCGCGATGAACCTCGATTACGATCGTGTTCTAATTATGCTGAAAGGAAAATCAAGCTGCGCGATATACGATATCGCATACGTGGCGTTCGAGATGGTGCTCTCGGCAAAATGACTTTTGACGTCGAACAGATTGGATTATTAATGCGTATGTGCAAGCCCGAACGCACGGTAAAAGTAAATTTCTCCAAAAGATAAATCTTCCTCTGTGTTCCGGACGAGATCAAAGCCGACTGATAATTCCGTTCGATTTATTCCTTGATTTATTAACTATTCTTCGTTTGGAAAAAAGAAGGAAAAGGATCGATATACGAAGTCGTAACGAAATATTTCGCAGAAACTCTTTGCTCCCTGTATCCGCGAGTATGTAGGGATTACTTTTTGTTAGAGGGCTAGCTAAAAGCTATTATAAATCAAAAGCAAACTGAACGGTCGTTTGTAAAGGAATCTTTTGGGATGTTTGATACGTTGGATTCCGTAGCAAAAAATAGACCTGATACCGTATGACAAAAGAATTTTTCTCGTTACGATAAATTGTCGAGAGAGACTGAAATATTCACGTTGAGCAGCTTTCCGTCTAATGATAAAATGTATGTTTTTTAAACTCTGATTATACTTTACTATTATGAAACTATC